>NC_056743.1:101136676-101436676 GCF_019279795.1 Protopterus annectens | reverse complement strand
AGTACATCTAATAAGGAACAGATAGTTTCTATTTCCCTTCCTGTAAAACCATCATACAATCTTTAAGAATTCTCTGAATGCATTTATGATATACTCATTGGGTTTGACAGTGAAAAGAGAGTTGATATCGAGGGTGACAAGATAAAATGGTATTAGATTCATACCATTGATATAATTTATCAAGAAAATCCAGTGTCCTTGATGTAGCTTTTGACTTTATTTAAATATGGACTTAAAATATGTTTAAGATAAAGGAAAATTGGCTCAGTAACCATCCCCTTTCCTGCGACAATAGGTCTCATGGATGGGTTATTTAAATCCTTACATATCTTAGAAAGTATATATATATATATATATATATATATATATATATATATATATATATAAAGGAGTTACGGGATTTGGGACAGATAAAAAAGAAATAAAAAATTCCAAACTAATATCATTACACAGCTGTAACTCATAAGTAAGATTGTTGACTTCATAAATAATATTATGTAGCACAGTGGGACCAGTTCTATTGAAAGTACTTTGATCCTTTAAAAAATTATTAATACAATTGACATAGACAATTATACCTAAAATCACAATTGCCCCACCCTTATCAGCCTGCTTTATCATGATGTCTGCATTATTTTGTAACATAAGTAAAGCATTATGTTCATCTATCGTTAAGTTATGCTTCCTAAAAAGTCTTTGGCCTGTATAAAATTCACAAATCTGTTTCATATACAGTGTCATGCCTTCTGTAGCAAAGAAAAGTCACTGTCAGTCAAAGTTAAAGCAAATACATTTACAACAATAAATTCCTTACTTGTCCCCTGTTGTTAGAGTGGCTACGTGTTTCTGCGCCATTGTAGTTTCTTCTTATTCCTTCTCCTCTTCCTTCCCCTCTGGATGGTGTTCTCTGTTTGACATCCACCCTCTCTGGTAATTGCAGCTTCAGTATAGTCTATATGTGCTGAAAATCCTCACCCAGCTCAGGAGGGTTACAAGAATTCCTTCCAATGGCTTCCTTAATTCCTGTATCTGAAGTTCTCTGATTGGCAGAGGCAACAGCTCCTGATAAACCAGGAAATACAAAATTCTGCTTCACTGTAGCATGATTAATAGGTCTAACTCCTCAATGACATCTATATCATACATGCAGTCTTTCCAAAAGTTATCGTTCCCCTTTTCCCTTTTAGGCCAAGAGAAAATATGTCCCTGCTGGAAATCATTTATATCATGATTTAACTAATACCTTGTCGTCTGCTCAAGCTTAACCCAAAGAAAACAAAATTATTACTCTTTTCACCTACACGTAAGTCGACTTTGTCAAACTTCTGTATTACAGCAACTGACAACACCATTATTTCTCCTGATTCCACAACTAAACTTCTCGGTGTTATTATCGATAATAATCTTAACTATGATTGTCAAATCAACAGTACAATAAAAGCAGTTAATAAGAAAATAGGATCCCTGTACAGGATAAAGCCCTTCCTCACATCTGAGGCTAGGACAACCTTAGCCCAATCACACCTTATCTCAACCCTTCTGTATGCTTCCCCTATTTACACTGATCTATCTAAAAGTAACCTTAAGAAACTTACTACATCTTACCATAATATTGCCAGATTTGCCACCTCATCCCAATTCAGAACCCACCACTGCCTAAACCTAAAACAACTACACTGGATGGAACTCCCTAACAAGCTCATTTTTCAACAACTTTTAATAGCACACAAAATTCTATACCAACCTTCTAAAACACCAGCTCTTTGTAACCTCTTGACTCCCTATATTAACCTAAAACAACTACGTTCCTCTGATAAACTACTTGTTAATATTACCAAAACAATTAATTCTGCAGGCAACTGCCTTTTCTCTAACTCAGTGGGTAAAATATGGAATAATCTTCCATCTGACATCTCCTCTTTGTCCACTCTTCCACTCTTTAAGAAACAACTATTAAGACATCTTAATAATTTCTGGATTTGCTCTTGTACCAACCCAGACTAACCAGTTTGCACCTTACTCTGCCATAAACCTTCCTTAACCACTTGAACCCTCCCATCTACCTCAACTCTTCAATTGACAAAATATCCCTTTTCTTTGTAAATATTACTTTATTCACTTTTATATTTCCTACCTTCCTTTTTGTATTGTTAATAGTTAACCTCTAACTTAATCTCTTTCTAATTTAGCTTTTTTAAGTTAATTAAGATCTATAATATAGGTGATTACATATTATTTTTCCCATTGCATAACACATAAGTACTATGCAATATTTGTATTTGTAAAATTGTTTTTACCTCTGGAGCTTTTCTCCCTGGGCCTCTTTTTCTAAGTTAGCTTTCTTTAGTTCATTGAGATCTATAATACATGTGATGACATTTTATTCTTCCCATTGCATAACACATTTGTACTATGTATTATTTGTATTTGTAAAATTGTTTTTACCTCTGGAGCTTTTTTCCCCGGGCCTCCACTGAAAATGGACATAAATCCAGTTGGACTAGACCGGTCAACAAATGTAAAATAAAAAATAAATAAATAAAATAAAATTTCAGTGTTATCCTTGAAGCACACCATTATAAAAATGTTGTTTTCTAATGTAACTGTCATTGCATGCAACTCCTTTTCCACGTCTAGAAAAAGAGACATTCATCGATGCGGGCAATTCCAAGCTTTAAATATGCTTGGAAACTCATCCTTTGCCACTGCAGACATTTAAACACCTGCATTTTTTTCTCTAAAACAGATACTTGTTGAATAAAAGAGTTATTATTGGATGTGGAGTTGTATATATTTTATGCACAATGGATATTTAAGACAAAACACGAATAAAGAAAACAGTAATACTCCTATGAGACATATTACTAGTTATAATGTTAGAAGTGATGGAGTTCTAAACATTATTAAAAATAATTGGATCACTATTGCTGCACACCCAGAATTGAATAAAATTGTTGGTAAAGATCCACACTTTTCTTGTAGAAAACGAGGAACTTAAAGCAACAGTTTTGTTATAAAGAGATAAATAATAGTAAAATATCTAACTTTAAGTTTAACAAAGGTTCCTTTCCATGCCTTAATTGTGCAAATTGTAAGTATATATATCGAAGAATACATTTTTATACATCCTGTCACACAGAGGAAGTTTGAAATTAATTGTTTTGCAACTTATATAACAGAAAATGTAAATGTTCAGCATGTGCAGCATTTTACACAGGGAAATGCAAAAGAATTAAAGAGAATTGCATAACATTTCAGATATTAGAAGAAATGTTTAACTAATGCTCTTTCTAAGTATTGTATGGAGAGAGAAATGCAACATAAGTTTAACTTTAGAGTAGTTCAGCTAATACAGCCTAACATTAGAGGGGGTGACATGAATAATAGACTTGACATAGCTGAATATAGATGGATTATAAGGCTTAACGCAGATAAGGCTTGTTTATGAATGTTTTTTAACCTTAAGAACTAATGATTGATGCATTCATGCATGTGCTTGGTTGGCTGTGTCTTTGCTTTTATGTATTTAATGTATTTAGGAAGTACATTTTTTTTATCACACTGAAGAATGGTCTTATACCTGAAAGCTCTGTGTTGGTAAAGCTGTTCTCTTGGTAATGTTTTTAAATATATTTATTGCTTTCTAACTTCCCTTTGTCCATTATTTTGGAATTCCTTCCATCAGAAACACAATCTATCATTATCAAATTAATATTGTAGTTATTTTGGCCCATTTGTATAAACATACTATAGAGTCTGATCTCATCTATTTGATAATTACAAAATACACAAAAGGTATAGTAGAATTTCTGATTGCATGTTGTTTATTACTGACATTGTAAATCATTCTGACGTTTTTAGAGGCCTACAAAATAAGAGGAGAAGTTGGATGAGGTATTACATCTTCTCACAACAAACACGTATATTGAAAAGGATATGTAACAGTATATAACAATAGGATAAGGCTTGGAATGAGGAATCTGTTGGCACTGAGAACTTGAGCAAGTGGTTAGCTTTTCCTGGAACATTAAAATGAACTATTGCATCAGTGGTGATCTCAGCAGAGATACTGAAAACGATCATCATGTTACCCAACAGTTAATGATGTCACATGAAGGACTGTGTTGTCAAGTGGCATTCGAATAAAGGATTTCAGACCTGCAACATAAAATTTCCAGCTCAAGAATCAAATGCTTTAGAAACTAGATTCCAAATTAATATGGCATGCACCATGAATGACTCAGGACAATGACAAGTTTTCTAAAATGCAAATATATAAATCACTTATTTCCAAATGCAATGCCTCAAAATTTTTAATCCCCCCTTCCAAATTCAGTAATTATTAATAGAAGAGTGAGACAAACAAAAATCAAGATTCAGAGCAAGCGAAACATCAACAATTTATAATGACACAAAGTAAAACATTGGAGAAAGCTAGATTCCTCCTTACTCTTCATGTAGAAAGGTGTACGTCCCCCAAAAAATGAGCAAACTAAGTGCACACAGGCTCCCAGAAGACATCAACGCTGAAGGCCAAAATGTGGATAAAGATAATGAATGACAAAAATTATAATCAATGCACAACCGTAATTCCAGGTAAAGCAAATCTTTGTCATTAAATAGACCCCCTTATTACTCCAGAATCTAACCATAAAATAGAATTATTTTTTGCAGAGAGTACCCCAAACAAAGGACTCTGCCTTACAGCTGCACTCTTTAAATATTCTACATCATAGTCACCAACTTGGGCAAAAAGAGTATGCAAGAGAAAATAAAAACAAAGATTTCTCTTTTTTTTTTTTTTTTTTTTTTTTTTTTGTAAATAAACCAAATTCAGAGACACCATTCATCTCAGTTAGTAAAAATTCCACACCCAATAAAATGAAGACATGACATGTCACCTGTTCATTTAAACATAAATGATACTTTAAGACTCAGCAGAAAAAAAATCAGGGAAAAGGATATAATAACCCCAAATTCATAGCCCATCTAACCAAAAGATTTCAGTTTTGAAACCCCTCTACCATTTTCTGACTGTATTCTTACCTCATAGGCAGTGTTATTGACCATAATGTTAATTCTGTAATTTAGCATAGTGTGAGGATGTACAACTCCCTACATTAAGAATAAAGAGGAATCTTTTACCAATGTGAACTATCATTTCCAAGGTTTTGAGTGTTTGTCATCCTGTGATAACACACAGGTTCATAGGTGTGTACTAGGCTAATCACCACAAGGGTCTTTTTAAGCCTAGCCATGCATTCCAAATCTCTGACAAGTCTTGCTACCCTTGATAAGTGTAAGTGGGGGCTTGGGAGATGAAACTTTTACAAGCATGAGCATGGTAGATTAACCATTTACAGGCTGCCTGTGTCCATTAGAGACATAGGTACCAAACCAGGGATGAAGTTCCTGTTCCCCATCCAATTGTCCAAGTTACACTTGACTTGGGTTAGGGAGGAATTCCATTTGACACAGACAGGAAACCTGTTCCAGAGTAGGGGCAGTCTCTGGGATATATATCTGTCTCTCCAGTAGGTCCTATTTATATCAAAGGTAAGGTTTAAATCTTTAGAATGGGTAATTCTGGTGCTGTTTGTTTTGCAGATATGCAGGAGTCCCATCTGAGTGGGGTCTGACAGTGCCTTGTATGCCAAGCATAGATCTCCCCTGAACAGCCTATAGGAGATAGAATACAGGGAGAGGACCTTGAAGCAGTTTGCATAGGATATGCTACATGTATTCTTTTAGTGAGGAACCTTTGTGGACGTGCCAGTTGTTGGATACGCCTGGTTAGGTACATACCAAAAGGGGGCACTGTACTCAATGATAGGTTTGATGATTACCGAATACAGTGAAACAATGGCATCCTTGGACCTAGATGTGAGGCCTTTGTTTTTAAGTTGCACAACAGAGAATGATTTCTTCAGTACTGTAGACGTGTGATGATCAAAGACTACATTACTGTCTATGTCTGTCCGCAAGTCCCTGTTACCAGGGGTGGATGACTTCTTTGTATAAAAACAGTTGTTTGTAAAAGCACAAATTGGAACAAATAATTACTTTTTTTTATTCCCAGAGCAAAATGTCATACATTTTTGAGGTACATAAATTAGCTTTGCAAACAGAAACAAGGGTGTAAATTTTCTCTCTGAAGATCTAATCACAGCATATCAGTGATAGCACATCTGGGGTATATTTCTGTAGTAATTGTATATGTTCTCTTATCTGCTGCAATGTCCAGGTTATAAATAAGATTTCTATGGGGTTCCAGGTACACAGCATGAGGTGTAAGTAGATATGGCCCATAAATAAACAAAAATTGTTATTTTTCTTGTGGGCTTTGGTGGGGTGATTCAGTGACATGAATTGCCATGAAATGTATTTTAATTAACTATATTTCATGGTGTAGATATAAATTCTAACACTTACTTTCCAGAAAAAGATGTGGTATTTCATTTTACATCAGGACTCAGTAAAGCATTTACTGAAACCTACTAAGTATCTCAATTAATAAAGATCAAAACCATCACATCTTGTCAAAAAAGTTTTCACCATCATAAGCAATCTGTGAAACTAATAAATTCCTATTCTTCAACAAACTTTAAAGTTTTAGTTTTGCTTTCTATTTAAAGCAAAGTACATTTCTTACTTTATGGAAACTGTCATCCTTAGACAGAATGCAATTGAAGCAGTTCATCTGTTCCTTTATTTAAGTACTTACTTATTACCTACTTTACTGAGTTCAGGGTTTTGGAGGAGTACAATCGTAAGACAGAAGTTAGTGGGCACAAGACAGGAAAAACTAATTATAGATATCATAGATGGGGTGGCAGTCATGTGCATGCAAGCAGCTCTCTCTCACACACACACACACACACACACACACACACACACACACACACACACACACACACACACACACACACACACACACACACACACACACACACACACACACACACACACACACACACACACACACACACACACACACACACACACACACACACACACACACACAAGGCAAGCAACCACCTATGGTCAATTTGGAAGATTGCCTGCTATTCTATGGAATGCATTTGGGATGTGTGAAAAACCTATAACACAATAAAAAAAAAATGAACAAACTAAGTCCATGCAGGCTCCCCGAAGACATCCCATCTGAAAGCCAAAATGGGGAAAAAGGTCTTGTATTTCAGAAATTATAATTGAAGGTGCAGTAGTGCAGCAGTTTGCGTTGTTGCCTCACAGAAAGAGGTTCTCTGGTTCAATTCTTGGCTGGGGTGCCTTCTGTGTGGAGTCTGCATGTCCTCCCTGTGTTTGTGTGGGTTTCCTCTGGGTGCATCAGTTTCATCCCATGTTACAAAGACAGGCATCTGGAGCATTTCTCCGCAGGCCTCAGTTGAAAATTAACTTGTTCCAAGGCGGACTTTCCAGGTAAAGAAATAGACTGCCTAATTACTCCAGAATCTAACATTTCTGACTTCAAATTAAAATTAGAAGTTTTCGCATTAAATGTTATGTTGATATAGTGAGGATTCTAAAAAGTCAAAGAAGTTAAAATGTTAGAGCATTAACTATTATTGGCAGTTTTGATATAAATAGATTTATTTTACACTTTTGTAGAGAGATGAAAAATCTCAAATGCTCAGCAAGTTTATAGACAAGACTTATTCAATTTTAATATGTCATTTAATGTAAAAGTGGTCTTTTATGAAAGCAGTTGTCATTTTTTGATTTCCCAAAAAAATAACTTCCTGCGTTACAGACATAATCAAAAGATCAAAAATGGACATTTGTTAAAAATCAGTGTCTTGTTTTGGGGTAAACCCATTTTTGAACCCTCAACACCCACTGCCACATAATAAAATTTCATTTGAACTTGCCACCACTCACAAAACCAAAAAAAAAAAAATAAATGTTTGCCTTTATGTTTTCTTTTGCAGAACAGGAGAAATAGTGCCATTTTTGAAAAGTGCTCAGATTGCATGTTACAAACTCTCATGCTTTGCATGAAGAGTTATGACCAGCATTTTATTTTTAGCCCATATTAGTAATTCCAGTAAATAGTTGCAGTGTATTTTGCCATTTATGTGGTAGGACTGTTAGTATTATTAAAACCTACTTTGGTTCTTTTGGACGGAGTGACGGTTGGGCTACTACTTCAGTATGTGTGTTTGCTTTTAAGCAGTGCTAGGTCAGTCAGCTCCAGAGCTACACGTCTACGTCTTTTCTTGCATTCCCATCCTGTTGCAGTTGTTCTCTTAATCCCAGTATGTCTGTTGATGTCTTCCTCTTACAATTATTCGACAATATAATTCACTCTCTCTCTCATCATCTATTAACTGTTGTCAGTAAGCACAGAAGTATCATTTTGTGAGGTCTCTCCCTTTAAACCCTTGAAATTTGCCCTCACATTGTATTCCATAGACCCAAAATATAGTGTATTTTCCAAGCTCTTTATGTTTGCCCTTTTAAACTTGGTGGATGTTCAGTTGCCTACCTTTAATTTTTTCTTTGGTAGTTCCTCCCAGTCTTATCTTATCTGTTCATACTATTAGAGCACTACAAGATCACATTGGGAAGTGCCCCCCCCCCTTGACCGATGAAGCTTGAGATGCCCTATTTTTCATATTGTCCTACCTGCCTAGTGCTGAATTTTCTTTATTCATCAAAACACCTAAGCAGAATGTATAGGATTTGATTCCTCACAGACACAAGGTACAGGGTTTGATTCTCACATCTGAAAGGGAGATTAGCTAGGCTTAAAATGACCCACAAGGTCAGCTAGCCTAGTACTTACCTATGAACCTATAAACAAGATGAAAGGTCGGCCAACTAGTTTAATCTCTTTTGCCTGCCTTTTAGTACTAGTCTCTTAAGACAGTGCGCAAACTGCCTTATGTTTACAGATAATGAATTATAGTCAACACTAATAATTCTATTTGTGAGGGGTGTAAATACCTAATTAACGTGAAAGCTGTGAATGTCATACATCTTCACCATGATCCTTCTGTAATCACACTAAAACGTCATGTGCTGAAGCTGTATAACATCACTGCTAGACTTTTCTAGAAATATCAAGATGGACTCTCAACAAAAATCGGGCCACTTATCCACCAAATGTGTATCTCCCATAAAGAGCACCTCGGAGCAAAAGTACTCCATATCCTGAACCAAATCATCAATAAAAATGTTTTATTAATAGGTGACTCTATTGCGAGGCACAGTGACTCGTCACTCACAAGGCTGGAATAGGAGAGGGTTACAGTGAGTTGTCTTTAAGGAGTAACAATCTTTGACATTACAAGGTCCCTAAGGACCCTAAATCTTGATAATGATAACTACTGTATGATAGTGGTGTATATTGGAGTGAACAGCCTGAGACATAGAACTCTGACAGATATGCAGCAAAACATATCAGAAATGTCCATGTACATTACAAATGCATGTAAGACAATAGCCCTGAGTGGAATCTTTCATTCACCTTGAATAATGCCTAGATACAAAGAAAAGATAAGTGCCTTTGATAATTGGTTAAATAATTGGTTTAATTCCAGGGGGAACTGGTATGTGTCAGAATGGAACCAGATGCATGACACTCCAGCTTCCGTCACAGTTGGTGGCCTGCACCTCTCACTTCCAGGCTTCTGCATACTTTGTAAGGTTTTGCTGCTACCATGTGTCTTTTTAGGCAGATTACAGCTGATAGACATTCCAACATAACTAACATATCAGTCCCAAGATCGGATCAAGCTAAGGTGGTTCTTAATGCTAGAAGACTAAACAGAAACATGCCTTATCTTGCCTTCACATTGTATTCCACAGACCCATAGACCTAGAATAAAGTGTGCCCACCAAGCCAGTCCATGTGGCCATTTTTTTAATGCTCACTTTCATGTTGTTGTTTTAGGAACCTCTGTGAACTATAGTGTTCTTTTGGGTATATATATTAGTGTTCAAATTAACTGGTTTTGAATTAACTGTTTTTAAAATATTTTCAGTATAATATTCTTAACAATTTACTGTTTCTAACGTGATCAATTAGTTGTTACATTTAGTATTCTGTAAACAAATATGTTTTTATCTTGATTCCCTTGCATTTTACTGAAATTATGCAATGTTCCCTTGCTTAGTTCTAAAATCAGATATCTGTCACTTTAAGTGTTAATTAGATATGAGGAGGTGAGCTTGTTTAAACAGCTTGTGCCAGCTACTTCCTGTTCTGAAGAAGTCCTTATTACAGTTTACAGGATGAAAGCTCTTAACTATTGTTATGCATGTTTTATTCATTAATTTTTTATCAGTTGTTAAATTAAAGCTCCACGCGTTTTTTTACAACTACTGTCGGCTGCCTTTCATTTCTGGCTTTCCTGGTGACCTGGGTCACATGGTTTTTGGTTATATTGTGGTTTTCTTCATGTGGAATTCACCCCTTGGTTTTGGGTTACATTAGCAAGTAGGTTGAAGGGAACAGATTAACAAAGCCGCTGTATGCAGACAATGTGGCATTATAGACAGACTCTGTACAAGAACTTCAGCAAATGAAAGTGAAGTGGAATGCAATACTGAAGGCACACAGGATGAAAATTAGAACAGATAATACTAATTGTCATGGTAGCAAATGAGGAAATCAGAAGAAGCTAAAAATTAAGATAGAAGGGAAACTAGTGGAGCAGGTTGACAACTTCAAGTATCTGAGAGGGGTGGTTGAGGAGAAGGGAAGTCTGAATGAAGAGGTCAAAGCTAGAATCAGAGTGGATGCAGACAACTGTCAGAGTGCCAGGGGTAGTGCGTGACAGAAGAATGCCAAAGGTGAAAAGTAAAGTGTAAAATACAGTGTTGTGATCAGTACTACTGTATAGCACAGAAACCTGAAAAGTTAAGGCACAGTAGTTGATGAAGCTAGAGGTAATGGAGATGAACTGCCTAGAATGGGTAGCAAGATGTACTCTGTAGGACAGACAAAGAAATGAGGACAACAGAGAAGAAGCCCAAGTAGCTCCGTTTGCAGGGAGGGTCAAAGAGAACAGATTACAGTGATTTAGGCACATGTGTAGGAAAGAGGAAAACAATCGAGTGAAGAAGATTTTGGACAGACAGGAAAAAGCAAGAAGAAACCTGGGTCAGTTCTATGCTGTTTACTTTCACTTCACTCGGGCTCACACTGCTCCCCTACCGTAACCACAATTTACTCCCAACACTCCTCCTCCACAATATAATTACCTAATCTCTTAATCAGTAACAAAAAAATTGAACACTTAAGCCATAAAAAATCAATTGTAAAGGAAAAAATTACGAATAAGAAATAAAAAATGAATAATTTAATAATAAAAAGATCACATTGAGTAAGCACTTTTACCTTAAACAAGACGTCTTCAGACTAAATTTTTTACAACAGGATGGAAGGAACTCAGAGGATAGGTACTGAAGATGAAGGAGGGTAGATATACACCTTGTCTAAGGCTCCATTTCATCTAAAGCCAGTCCTTTGGATCACATCCAGACATCTGGGGTGTTTATAACCAAGAATAAGTTGTCAACATTTTGGATTTCCCCCCAACCCCATGGTAGGACCCATGTTAGCACTTATTTCTGGGTTTATATTTTTAGAGATATTCAGTATTCAAAATTTTATGCTTTTTCAAATTGTGGGCTTCAATCTTGTAATAGTAAACCCATATATATATATATATATATATATATGTGCGTGTGTGTGTGTGTGTGTGTGTGTGTGTGTGTATATGTATCTGTATATCTATCTATATATATATATATATATATATATATATATATATATATATATACATACACACACACACACACACACACACACACACACTCTACATACATATATAAGATTGTCCACTTTTGTTGAATTGAATAAACAGTGATTTCTTGGGACAATGGTATTTATATGTATAAATTTGGGGGGGGGGTGCATAGGGGTGTGCCAGCCTGCAGTACAAGTGTATTATATCTGTGCCATTGCAGTGAACAGCACAGACATATTCTGATTGGTTGTGATTGAAGAAGTGATTTCTGAGTTATTGAATTCTTGTGTGTGTGTGTGTGTGTGTGTGTGTGTGTGTGTGTGTGTGTGTGTGTGTGTGTGTGTGTGTGAATTACAGTGATGTTTCTTTTTACACATATCTGTTATTTTACATATTACATCTGAATAATGCGCCGAAGTATTTAACCTGCAGTTAAGTAATATCATAAGCAGTAGTGCACTTTTTCTGAAATAGCTCTACATTTTGCAGAAGCATTAAAACAGATATTGTCTTAATGATGCCCTATAATAAAAGAAGTTATAATTTTAGTCATAAATCTATTTTAAGTTGTTGAAAGATAGCCTGATCTTCGGACACTTGGTAATAAATGCTTCTTTGTTACATTTGTTAAAATGTAATTAATGTGTTTCTTTTATTTTCCAAGTACCCTGTGGTGGTACTCTGACTAACACTTCTGGAAGCTTCATAACTCCATATCACCCAGCTATCTACCCAAACTTACTGGAATGCATCTGGGTAATCAGAGCTCCTACAGGATTTAAGGTAAATATTGTTATTTATGCAATAATCCTTTATGCAGACAATATAGTTTTTGACTATACATGTCCATTCTTTTCTTGTATTAGTATACAGGAACAACTTCAGTCACACTTAAGCAGACTATACTGATAAATGTGAAGCAATAAATTAATATTAAACATAATCAAAAGAGCAGTTGGGCTGCTTAGAAATCCTTAGAGGATAATTGCGTGTCTTAAACATAGACAATAATAAGGCTCAGGATGTACAACAATTTAAATATTTGACTGCTAAGGATATCCTGTCTTTCCTTTAAACATCTCAACTTTGTTATTAATTGTCAAATCATTTTACCCCCTAAGTCCCTGATCCCTGGCAGTAAACATTCTCAGACCAGATTTGGTTATGTCTTCCTCATAACCATACTAAACACAAACCCATAATACATATTTTATTCAAACTACAGTCAGTAAGGTTTGCCATTTCAGGACACTTTCCTCTATAGTAGAACACCACCGTACTATCATTCAAGAAAGCCGGTTGGCTTCCTATCTCAATGTGAACCTACCTCTTCTTAGCCTTCCTAATTTTCATATTCCACCACTCTGTCTACTTTCTACACTCAGAATTAAGCTGAAAATGATATTATCCCATTATGATTTTTCTCCAGACTTAGATACAGATCCACCCTATACAATCTATGTGCACTCTGAGAAATTGTTCTTTGCCCATATTATCTTTGCACAGAATCAGATGGAGATCTTCCCCATATGTTTATTGTACAGACCCAGATGCAAATTATCTTCAGATGATCTCCATGCAGACTTAGATGTTGTTCATTTCCATATGACCTCCATGCAGACGTAGATGGAGGTCATCCCCATATGATCACTATGTCGACTCAGATGTTCATCCCCATGTGATCTCCTTACAGACTCAGATGTTCTTTATCCCCATATAATCCCTGAGAACAATTAGATGCAGATCCACTGCATATGATGTATGTGCAGCCTCACATGACACAGTCAGATCATGCACACAAGATCTTTATACAAAGTCATTTCCTCAATGCAAAGGTGAAAAGTGTTTCTTCAAAAGTTGCTTCATTAAAATGGAGCAAATGACTTCCAGATATGTGTGCAAGAATATAACCTGAAGAATTTTAAAGGCAGTTTCAGACTGCCGTTCTGTTGCAGTCACATTTATCACAATTCCATATGTTTTATATAAGTTTGGGGTACTGTGTCAACTCTTGTCACCTCACTTAATTTAATGTTACTCTTCTACTTTCTTTGATAGCCATGCCTGACTGTCACATGTCTTCTTTTATACAATACAGCCATCTTTTGGTGGATATCTTCATCTTCTCTTGTCTTCCTCCCGTCTCTCCTAAATTTTTATGCTTCCCTGCCTGCATAACCATATTGCCACAATCTATTCTTTTGGAAATCAAATAGCTCTACTGCAGAGAAGGACAGTTTTAATTTCCTCATGTCTTCCTCTTTTTTACACCATGGATTTATAAATCTTCCTGCTACCTGTCTCATACACTTAATGTCCAATACCTCAAACACATTAGCTGCTCTATCTACACAGACCAGTTTTCTATGGTATAATGAAGCACTGCTCACACAACTGCTTCATATAGCTCATGCATGCTCTTATCTCTCATTTGTTGTCAACCATTACTTTAAAGCCTTGTTCCAACTCACTGCAACACATCTGGTTCTAGCCTTAATCTCAGTATTCAGATTTCCATTCTGCTCAGCCACACTCTCCCAAATACTTGAAGTTGTTAGTCTTTGCCACTATTTTCTGTCTCAGCTTTCATCTTTGTTGAATTTCCCCACTTGTTGCTCTGCCCCCTAATCTGTGCTCAGATTCATCCCATTACTGTTATTTGGCTTTCCTTTTTCAAAGCCTGCTGTTAGTGCCTCATTCTCTACATAGAGTAGATTTACTAATCTATCCCCTCTGACCTGTTTTCTGATATAACCCATCATGAATATAGTCAAGGATGTACTCAAAGCTGAACCCTGGTGGCCACAAACTCCCACTGGGATCCACTCTTTGAGCTCAAATGGTGTTCATACCTGTGTAATTGGGATTTTTGTACCTAGCCTGCACTAATTCTACCAGCATTTTAGAAACATCACACCATTACAGGTCTGCTCAAGTCATCTTTTTTGGACCTTGTCAAATGATTTTACATGCCTACGAGTTCTTATTTTGGACTCTTTATTCATTTCCAAATTCATATCCACTCTCTTTCTCACTACAGGCATCAGGACAGTTGAACAACATCTTTATTTAAAGCCTTATTGTTCATTTTCCACTTTATTTTCTACTCGTTTTAATCACTCACCCTCTGCAACACTTTCATGAAGTGTGACACGAGTCTGAGACCATTTTACTGCCTGCAGTTGTGAATTTCCTCTGTCGTCCTTTACACTTGAATAATACTTATTCTCCTGTTATTTGGGATAATCCCTTCTTTCTATACTGCAGTGAGTACATTCAGGCAGGAACTATGAATTATTTATCCGCTAACATAACCATTACTTTAATTTGATGATTAAAATCCATGGCATGCATACTTATTTAATAACTACTTTCCATGGACATTTGCAGAGGTGTCAATATCTCATGCCACCAATCCATAAAAACTCATTATGCAGGCACTCAGGATCTCACTGCTCTGGTTTCCTCCCAATCTCTGTCTGGTGGTGTAGTAGAAAATACTCCTGGTGGTCCATCTGAGTATCTAAACTCTTACAACCCTGTTCTTCTAACTTGACTCTTATTTTTCCTCCACTTACTTATCCTCTTCCCTTGGTTTGCTTGGAGGCCATTTAATTTATGTCAGCTTTGATGATTCCATGATTGTGGTTTCATATTCATATCCATCCCACTACAATCTGGATCATAGATCTGAAAAGACTGGTTAAATATTACCTTGAATCTCTACATCCAGTTATTTTACAGATTGTTTATTCTTCCTTGATAAGGAGAATATTTTCATCTCTTTTAAAAGAAGTTTTGATAATTCCCATCTCATGAAACAATCTCTTGATCTTCACAGCCATGTTATTCAAAGTAAATATTAAGCAGTACCTGATGAATGGAACTAAATGCAACTGCCTTGACACTGGTTAATTCAATGTTTTAGATTGTATACTCCTGCGTTGTAATAACAAGAATGCACATATTGTAACCTTGAATAAAGTTCTCAAATGCACTAATTTAAATATTGCTTAAGATATTTGATCTAATAACTTTACTATTTAGATACAAATTGTAATCAATGTGATACTGACATTTCTTTGTCTTCTCAACTGTTGCAATTAGTGTAAGTGAAATGTTCCTTTTCAGTTATGAACGTGATATAAAGTACAATTGTTATCAAATTATAAAATAAGACAAAAAACAGTCTTAAATTAATGTCATGTGTTTAACTTTCCTTTTATAGGTAAGGATGTTAACAAAAGTGGGCTATGTACAGATGTATTTTGACTTGAAATCTTATGTCTTTTTTGGATCCAAGTGCGTCAGGCTTTAAATCTTCATAGAGTGAAATGTCATTACAGTGGTTATATTCACTTCTGGCCCTCTGTGATCTCTTGAGGTCTTAATGTAATTTAGGTTCTATTCACAAACTTAAAAATTTTAATGACCAGTGATGTTTTCTATAATATTATGGGTGTCCCACCTGGATTTAGCTTTAAAAATAGTAAGAACTCAAGGTTTTATTTTCAGAATGAATCATATGTCTTGAGCACATATTCCATTCAAGGAGAAAGAGAGGGTTAAGTCTTGCAACTACTCAACATGTAGGTACATTATGGAAGGACTAGATTGTTTTAAACTGCAGGAAGTGACTTGCAATGTACCTGACTTGTCTTGCTATAATTCATATGTGGTATATTAAAACCACAGTACCTGCTACCTTTAAAATCTAACAAAAATGAACTACCTCGTCAATGTGGGCAGAAATTGTTGGATTTTATTCAGAGTTCATCATTTTCATTCTGAAAACATATGCAACTTCCTCACAACTGTAAACATTCATCATTTCATTTCCTTTTCATAAAATGCAATTAAATCATGTTATCTTTTATAACATTCGTGCAGTACAATTTTGTAATAAATTAAATATAACATATCGTTGTAATAAATGACAGGAGATGTTTTAGGGATATTTCCCTAAGTAGATAAGCATGCATATATAAAAAAATGAAAGTACTTATTTCATGTAAATAATCAATGTAAAATTGATTATAGTACCGTACATTGGTAACATTTAAATATTTAAACTAGATTTTTAATTTTTTAATATGCAGTCTAGCCCTAGAATTTACCTGCATGTAGTGCTAATAAACTACTAATACTACATATGTGGCATATTATGTATTTCATTCTGGTTGCAAAGATTTTTACGTGGATTGAAAACTATTAGAATGCTTAAAAAGCATAAATATGGGCACTTATACTGTAAAGCAAGAAAGGTTTCTGGGAAGTGTACACAAGATGTATGTCTCACAGTAAACATTTCTGATTCAGAGACAGCCCTGCCATGGCACTGCAAAACAAAGAGGTACATCATCGCATTTGGCTGCCTCTGTGGATCTATTACAAAGTATTAAACAGCCAAATTGTCAAAACCCATATGGTAGAGGCTCTTTGTTCTGGCTCTAAGTGTCCAGGCATCCAGGAGCAACCCGCTCCGGGGACAGTGTCAAGCGGGGAGTTTCACTGGGATGGTACACCTGTCAAAGAGTAATGCAGGTGTCCTAAGGTGAGCTCAGGGAGGGCATAAATCTCCCATGGAGCAGAAGAGCAAAAGCTCGCTTGATCTTGATTTTCAATATGAATACAGACTGTGAAAGCAGGGCCTCATGATCCTTCTGGCTTTTTGGGTTTTAAGCAAGAGGTGTCAGAAAAGTTACCACAGGCAGCCAAGTTGTGGCAGCCAAGCATTCATAGCTACATCACTTTTTGATCTTTCCATGTCAGCTCTTCCTGTCATTGTGAAACAGAATTCACCAAGCATTGGATTGTTCACCCACTAATAATGAATGTGATCTGGGTTTAGACTATTGTGAGACAGGTTAGTTTTACCCTACTGATGATGTGTTGTTGTGATAGTGATCCTGCTCAGTACAAGAGGAACTGCAGGTTTAGACATTTGGTGTATGTGCTTGGCTGAGGAGCCAATAGTCCAAAGCTACCATACAATTCAGTACATCCACAAAAAACATAAACCCAAACAATACATGGGAGCAGCACAAACAATGCAAGTGGCAAGACCCCTGCACCCCCACACCCTCTGTTAATTATGTATACCAACTCTGAGATCACACTACATTGGAGAAAGGGGCAAGTTCCCTGATCCCCACTGTACCATAATCTAAGTCAAAACTGTTCAATGGACTGAATTATCGCCATACTGGGTTCGACAATTTGGCCAATTGATACTTTGATTATACCCATCTCTGCAACCATGATAAATAATGAGGCATTTTTGCAGAGAAGAATATGATAATTAGCTACATGTTCTTTGGAGCTGCCTGCAGAAAGGCATTTATGCTACCAAGACAGTCAGAGAATCAGGCTGGGGAAACACTAAATGGTTACTCTGCATAATGTCCCTGAAAGGCAGTTAAACACAGTGTGAGTTAGGGGGTAACATTAGACACCAAAGAATGATTGTTTGCTATGTTGTGCTTTGCATCACCTTTATTTAGAGTGAGGGAACACCTAACCTCCCGAAATAACTCTGGTGAAGATGAATGGGAAAGAGGTATAATTTCTACTTGTTTTTGCTGATCTACAAACCAGTAGATGAATGGGTAAGAAAATTGTATTTGCTGTCTTGAATTATTGGGTCTATACCACATCATCAAAGTGACTAACCATCAAATCCCTTTTCTTCAAACTTAGTCCATCAAAAGCTAAATCCATTAAACGTTCATTTACGCAAATTTTTTCCTAGGGGAAAAAAAAACTAGTGGGCCAAGCTAGCAGCTGTCATAAAAAACACAATTTAAAACTCACCCATCTGCACTCCTCACATTCCCCTAACTAAATATATCCACTCTGAGATTGCACTACAGTAAGGAAAATAGCAAATTTCCAATGGTTGCCAACTATTTTTTTTTTCCTGGGAAAAATTCACATTCATTTATAGAGATTTTTTCCCAGTGAAAAAAACTAGTGGGCCAACCTAGCAGCCATCACAAAAAACAATTATTTAAAACCCACCCAGGTGAGGGGCTGCACCCCCCCCCACACCCCCTAACTAAATATACTAACTCAGAGATCACACTACAGTGGGGAAAAGGAAAAATTTCTTATGATGGCCAGCTATTTTTTTCCTTGGAAAATATATACATAAATGAACATTCAATGGCTTTAGCTTTCAATGGATTAAGTTCAACGAATAGGAATTCAATGCTTAGTCCTTTTGATAAAGTGACATGGACCTGAATTATTTAGTAATGACATGTTTAACTTAAATTTTATTATACAGACTGAAATATCACTGTTGGTTGACTTCATGGATATTATTTTAAAGAACAACTACCTGTATTTTGAGGTTGAATATTACAGACAAACTAATAGTGTTGTTGTGGGGGTGGCTTGTGCCCCTATATTTGCAAATTGTGGTGCATGGGCATGGGAAAAAGACAATGTTTTTTTGAGTGAGATATTTAGGTATTATCCTACCTTTGATTTTTGGATGATGTTTTTATTATCTGACAGATAGTGAACAATAGTTTGCAGAGTTTATTTTATATTTGGAAACTACATCAGATTATTTACATTCCAGATAATGTAACCAATTATGACACAATCAACCTGTTGGACGTGCAATTGGCCAGGGATGTGATAGATGGGTTGGCTTCAAGTATATTGGGAAAACCAACTTATATTATTAATTTCTGTATTATACCATTTGTCACCCCATACACAAAAAAAAATGTGTATTGTTAAACGTCAGTTTATTAGACCCTCTAGAATCACCTCTGATGGTGAAGTATTTCAGACTGAGGTTATTAAGTTAACTGGGATGTTCATAGAGACGGGCTTCCCACAAGAGTTACTTGAATAGAAGAAATGCAAAATATTGGTTGAGCGACAGACAATATACAGGCCAATTATTAAATACGGCCTGGGTAACTGTTGTCTAAGTAAAGGTGAAGCAATAAAAATGAAGCAACATACCAAAAATAATTGTTTAATGGATTACACTGCTGATTGTGCAACAGAAACTAACATAATTTGAAAATTTTGATGGGTGTTGGAAGAGGCAAAACTGTGAAAAGATGTTGTAGGAGGTGCACATAATTTTGTGTATAGAGGGAAGTATAATTTTAAAAATTTGCTTGAGAGACAAAGTACAAAACAGGAGAGTCACACTGAGCAAACACACAGACGTGGTAGGTATGCACAATGCAGTTTCATTATTATAGGTTCATAGGTAGGTACTAGGCTATCTGCCCGAAAGCATTTATAAGCTTAGACAGAATGTGTTGGCTTTTGCCGGCCCCTTAGATTAGTTCCCTGTGCCTCTGTCCAGCAGAGCCACTGAAGTGATCCGCGAGGTAAACTTTCTGTTTCCCATCCACTCGTCAAGATTTCTTTTGAAGAGTGTTAGCGAGGAGCTCTGCCTGATGTAGGTTGGGATCTTGTTCCAAAGCATGGGAAGTCTCTGGGACAGGAATCTATCCCTCCAGCACGTCCTATTTATTGTTGTAGTGAGGTTTAGATCCCTTGAGCATGTGGCTCGCAGGGATAAGGTTTTCTGTAGGTGGAACATGTCTATCAATTCTGGGTTGGACATGGCCTTGTATGTCAGGCAGAGATCACCTCTGAGTAGGTGGTATGCAACCGAGTACAGCTGTACTTTCTTCAGTCGAGTTGCATAGGGGATCTGTTTGAGGCCAGTGATCCTCTTGGTGAGGTACTTCTTTGGTCTTTCCAGCTGTTGCAGCTGTCTCTTAAGGTACATCCCAAATGAGGCGTTGTATTCTGTGATGGGTCTGATGAGTGATGAGTAGAGGGATACAATGACCTCTTTTGATCTGGATGCAAACCCTTTTATGATTAGGTGGGCCACGTAGAAGGATTTTCTAACCACTTTGGCAATGTGATTATCAAAGTTGAGATTACTATCTACTTGGGTCCCCATATCCCTTACTATGTCTTCTGTATTTAACGGACTACCACTTATGTGGTAGTTTGTGGGTACTTTGTTTTTTCCAAAGGGGATGACTGTGCACTTTTTGGCATTTAGCTTGAGGCCATGATTTTGACACCAGGTATCCGTCTCAGTGAGACCCTTTTGGAGGATGTCTGTGTCAGCCGGAGAGTCAGTTATAGCCCCTAGTTTTCAGTCGTCTGCAAACTTGGTCAGCCATAGTCCTCCTGTGCTTGCCTGTACCTCTGAGAAGTATATGCAGAACAGGAGGGGTCCTAGGACTGAGCCCTGGGGAACTCCACTTGTAACCGATTTAGAGTTGGACCTAGCTCCCACAACTCTCACCATGTGGGTTCTGTCCATGAGCCAGTTGGCAACCTATCTTGTGACATAGGGGTTTATGTTCAGGCTGGTGAGCTTGTCTATAATACCAGAACGGGGAATGGTGTTGAAGGCCTTTGCGAGGTCTAGGTAGGCTGTGTGTACCACCTTTCCCTCGTCTATAGCCTTGGTAACTGTCTCAAAGAAGTCCACCAGGTTCAGGAGGCATGATCTGCTCTTAACAAAGCCGAACTGGGTAGGGTCCAATGTCTCTGTTAATGAGTTCCATGATGATGCACTCCATAGCCTTGCAGACCAAGCTAGTTAGTCTTATAGGGCGATAGTTCCCGGGGCCTGTTGTGGCTCCACCTTTGTGGAGCGGAATAACCACTGCTGTGCTCCACTCTATGGGTACGTAGCCTGTGGAGAGGCTGAGTTTGAACAGTGTGTTTAGGTGAGGGGTTAGTTCGTCTTTGAGCTCGTGTAGAACACAGCCTGGGACATCGTCTGTTTTTGCTGATGATTTTTTTGTTGATGCTGTGTTTTTGGCTTTGGAGGGGGTTGTTTTAACCTGAGTGTCTGTGATTTCAGGGACTCTACATTCTTCTGGTATGGTTATGGGCCCTCTTGGGGGTGAGAGGGGGGTGAAGTTTGCACTGAACCTGTCTGCCAGGATGTTGGCGATATCGGTCGGTTCAGTGTATTTTGTGCCATTCTGCACTAACTCTGAGCAGATCTGAGCATTGCTACTTAGATTCTTGACATAGCTAAAAAATGCAAATAGGCACTATCAGGTCTACCATATGAAGATGGAGAAAACCTGGTAGATACAACTGCAATACAACTAGTGTAGTATACCTCACTTGCTGTAAATCCTGCAAGGTAAAACTGCTAATGCTTTAAAAATACCAGCACAATTAACAGGATTAAAAGGGGTTATTTGAGTAATGCCCTGTCTAAGCATGCATTACAATGTTTAAATTTTAAACTTTTTTTTTATTTTTGGATTTAGAAAAGGGAAAAGGTGGGTATTTGTCAGATAGCTGGAGAATGGAGGGACCTTTTAGAAATGAGAGACTTGCTGTGTCAGCTACTGTAACTCCTGAACTAAATGATTGTCTTAGTATTAACTGCGTCCTTATGATTAAATCCAGTGAATTCTGAAATATCTATATATACATTTTAAAGATTGTTTATACATATTTGTATGTGAATTGTCATTATTTAAGTAAAAGCTCTTATTTTGAATTCTGTGCTTGTAACTTTAAATTTCTAGTCATGTGATTGTGAACTGATAAAAGGAAGTTGTGAATGAGTCACTGTTGTTTCTGATGTCTATATTGGATGAAAGTGCTGTGTGTTGAAAGCTTTTTGATGTCAGAAAAGCTTTGTTGTTTGTTCCTTGGGTACTGCACTGTTTTTCCAATTAGAAGTATATTTGCTGACCTGACCTGTTTACTTTTATGGGCTAGGGAGAGAGAGTGTTGTGTAGTATGTTATTTAATGGACAGAAACTAGCCTAATATTTTACTGAGGCAAGAACTGAGTTTGACTAACAGCACTAAGCAGACTTCTCCAATCATAAGACACTAACTTGCTCTATTTTCAGCTCTCCTGTGTTACTTTTGTTGGAGCTGAATGAAAGGTGTACTTTCTTTTCTTGACCTGTTGGTCCTTTTAAGGACCAGTGAAGTATTTGTTAGGTGGGTTAATGACATTGAAGCTGAAGGGGGGGGGGGGGGGGGGGTGTGTGCATTCTTCTTATTTTTGATTACCTGTTGGCCCTTTTTAAGGGGAAGCATTCACTGAGCTGTGTGGTTTATTGTTATTGGAGCTGAATGAGTGAGAGGTGTGCTTTCTTTTACTTACCTTTGCTGACCTGTTCTTGTTTGGCATTTTTCATATACACAAAGCTAGTCTAATGTTTTAGTTGTGGGGGGGAACGTATACAAATGGCAGTAATTTGCTGTATTTTCAGCTCTCCTTGGTTTCTACTGTTGGAGCTGACAAGGAGAGAGGTGCTTTATTCTCTATTTTTCTTGACTTGTTAACCCTTTTATGGGCTAGGGGAAGCATTTGTTCTGTTGTGCGCAATTTTACCACATAAATAGTTTTATTTTTAGTGAGGCTGGAACCGAGCTGGTAGGAGGTGTATTATCAAAAGGCAGTAACCGAGCTGGTAGGAGGTATATTATCAAAAGGCAGTAACTTGCAATATTGCCAGCTTTTGGTTACTGCTGGAGATGAAGGGGAGAGAGATGTGTTTTCTTTGCTACTTAAGTGACCTATTAGCCCTTTTAAGGGCTAAGGAGGAAGCCTTTAGTGAGGCTGGAACAGAGTTGGTAGGAAGTGTAGTACCAAAAGGCAGTAACTTGCAATATTGTCAGCTCTTGGTTACTGCTGGAGGTGAAGGGGAGAGAGATTGCTTTCTTTGCTATTTAAGTGATGACCTATTAGCCCTTTTAAGGGCTAAGGAGGAAGCTGTTATGTGGTGTTTTTGCTTTAGTCACAGGAGGAACCTAAAATTTTAGTGAGCCAATAACTGAGGGGGTGGGGACTTGTCTGATACTAACTTACTATATTTTCCATTCTCCTGGGTTGTTGCTGTTGAAGCTGAACAGGAGATAGGTGTGTTTTCTTTTCTATTTATTTTGCTGGCATATTAGCCCTTTTTATGGGTTCAGGGAACATTTGCTAGGAGGTGTGGGATAGTGTTGCAGATTAAGTGCAGAGAAGTGTCTTTTTTTTTTTTTTTTTTTTTTTTTTTTTTTTTTTCTACTTACTTTTTGTTGACTTAAGCATCGTTGTGTGGTATTTTTGTCTTTTTGCCACAGGGCTACCATATTTTACTGAACCAGGAGCCAAGTTGGGGAGATTTATGTAGTACCGTTGGCCATTAGCCAATCATAAGCCACACACTTGTGATATTTTCAGCTCTTCCCTGAGTTACTGTTGGAGCTCAGGTGTGCTTTCTTATCTGCTTTTTACTAACCTGTTAAGCCCTTTTAAAGAGCTAAGAAGTATTTATTTTGTAATGGTATTGCTTTTTAGCCACAGTGCTATGTAATATTTTAGTGAGCCTGGAACTAAGATGTGTAGCCAGTCATAAGACACTATTTGCTATATTTTCAGTTCTCCTAAGTTACTGTTAGAGTTGAAATGGAGAGAGGTTTAATTATTTTTGCCAGCCTTGCTAGTCTTAAGGATTTTGGGGGGGGGGGGGGGGGCATTTGCAGTCTCGTGGTTTACTGTTTGAGTTGAAGGTAAAATCCTTACCACTTTTTCCTTACTGTTAGTCCTTTTAAGGTTTATGGGAAGCATTTGATGTGCAAGTTTGTTTTTTTTTTTTTTTTTCCCTGTGGGAGTTAGCCTAGACTAATAGACCAATGTGGAACTCAAACACCAACAATGTGTGACAAATGGTCAAAAAGTGGAACACCTTACTTTTGCACTGCATGAAACGTGCCATTGCTATGGAGTATGGCAGAACATATTTAAAATTCAATGACACATTTCTCGGATCCAAACCCTTTATTGTTATAATCTGCAATACCATAAGTAAATGAAACTGCACTTTACAAAAATTAAAATCACATTTACTACATTTCCTAAACAGACATTTTACAAGTCGCACAAATGATTTTAGTTCTACAAAGTTAGACAGCATCCTGTCAAATGCAGGCTTTATTGTATGTGATTGTTGGTTTCTTGGCAGCCTCTAAAACCTGTTTCTGCAGCTTAACATCACAGCAGTCCAGTTCTTTATTCATTTTAATTACCAACAAAGAGGTCAATGTTTTTATACTCAGACTGATGCAGTTCAGTTTTCACTTTCTGCACCATGCTAAATGTTCTTTCAGCTTGTGCATTTGAGTGTGATAAGCAAAGTAGACTCATCATCAGCTACTTAGTGGCAGTTTCCCTTCAGTGCAAATGTTCCTCAGGTGTGCCCAGTACTTTGACGCACATGAGTGGGGCCCATCTATAGGGTCTGTCAGATTCCTTGTGCCCTCTCTGATATTGGGTAAACTCATCGATTAATTGTTCAGCCTCAACATCATTTTCACACACACCCAGACAGAAGCCAACATCCCTGACAAGTCTGGAAGAAATGTTAAATTTTTTGGTCTGATTAATAACTAATGCAGCATCTTTCAGTAAGTGATCCCTGCATAAGAAACTTTTTCAGCATTTTCTGCAGTACTGCAGCATAAAAAGCTGCAACTTTTTTATAAAAGTTAAATTCAGTGACTGTGCTGGCAATATCCTCTTCATGGCTGTTCATGTACTGCTTGACTTCGTAGCCAATACACAGTTCACTATTTGGTAGACCACAGCTACTGTCAGTCAACACTGACACATCACTGTGTTTGATTAGTCTGACAGCAACTGCTGGTCGGAGGAGTCTGCGGGCATGCTGCTGCAGGAGTTTTTGCAGTGGTATGCAATGTCAGTAGCGGACTTTCTTGCATCTGAAGCTGGATGTTGAACTTCAATAAGGGTTCCAATGCATACTTAAGAAACAGAAAAATCATATGCACTTCATGACTCTGCAGGATTTAGAAATTAAGTTAATTTTAGTAGACCTCAGCTCTGCAGACTAAAAATACAAATTTAGAGCTGGCCACATGTCCAGAGTTATGTTAATTACCTTACCAAGACTGAGCCATCTAGCAAGTGCATATCTAATGATCTTGTCTTTGTGCACTGGAACTGAAATGGCAGTAAACATCTGATACAAGTTCTTCAACTGGTGAATGTAGTGCTTTTACAGCAGTCTTACTGCAGAGATCTGTCAAGTGGCAGAGACACCCCATATTTATAATTGTGGGCTTCACTTCCTTTAAGTGAGAGAGCTCAGAATTGTGTGTTCTGATTATTGAGGCAGCATTGTCTGAAGAAAAGCCCACAATGTTGGAAACTGGAATATTAAATTTTGCCAAAGTGGGCATTAAAGCATCAAACATTGCTTGTCTAGTTCTTGACAGGCATTCTGGCATATGAAGGAACTTTATCACACTTTTGCTTGTCCTTTCATCAAGGTAACCAACAAGGATCACTAACAGTTTGTCATCTCCCATGTCTGTGCTTTGGTCCATATACACACGTAATGGTGATTTCTGGCAGGCTGCTGCAGCATCATTCTGGTAATGAGGCCCAAGAACATCCCATGCAATGCATGCTGCCTTTGTTGCTCCACATGTCATTTTCTGGAGAACATCTTGGTTCTCTCCATACTTCATAAATTTCAGGATGTGTTCTCCTGCTGCAAATAAGTTGTGTTTAGCAAGGAGAGACACAAAACCAACCTCTGCCTCAACCACTTTTGTGCTTGCTAAACTCTGAGGTCCAAAGAAATCCAGCAGACAAAATATTCCCCTGCACGTCAGGAACTGCACGGCTCTCAGTGAATAACTCCAAAAACAAGAAATGAGCCAGCAGCAGGTAGATTGTGTCAAAAAAGAAGAGTAGTTTAATAAAAACTACCCCAACAGCATAATGGCATCCAAAACAAACCGGTTTCGGCAATGGTTGAAAACCTAGCCTTCTTCAGTGTACAACAAGGAGCCAAAACAGAAATGCTGTATTTAAACAGATAGAGACATGCTGATTGGTTACAAAATTTTGAGCATGTGCTGATTATCAAACAGCATAAAATAGCAAAAAATTATTAGTATGATTGAAAATACATTCAAAGAGATGTATTCAAAAAATGTATAAATCATTTTAAGGACTGAAGTACATTCATATTATGATTGACTATTTATATGTATATATTATATAGAAAAAACATATACCTAGTTTGATATTCCAAGTGTTAAAGCACCAATTATACATGATCCAATATTGAACAAAAATATAGATATGCATATATACAAAATGCATAACAAATCAGAGTACATAATACAATATTAGCATTAGCTATTTCAATATTTATAATTATATATGTGTATTCTGAATATTGGAACACCATTTGTTCAACAAGCATGTATAATATATTCAATTTATAAACAATCATTTAGCCCAGGGCTAAATAATGCTCCTAGTTTCGTAATCCATTTCTTTTCTTTAAGGTTGAGTTTATTGTGCCAACCACTCTTAATGGTTCTGTCACCAATGATTTTGTCAATAATAGTAAAATGAAATTTAGCAGTGCGATGCGTGAGAGTGTGTTTGTATAATGCATTGGTATTCTTATGGCATCTAATATCACTGAGATGCTCAGAGATACGTAATTTAACTGGTCTTGATGTCTGCCCTACATAAAATGAGTGGCAGGTGCAACATGCCAAATAAACGGCCCAATCAGTGTTGCAGTTGGCAAAGAATCTAATGTCAAAAACTGTGTTAGTATTCCTACTGGTGAACTCCTTAGTTTTCAACATATGCTTACAATTGACACAGTGGCCACATGGGAATGAACCAATAAGCCTATCACCCAAAATGGTAGTTTGATATATTTGTGGTAAAGTGGACTCATAATGATGTTTGTAGTGATTAAAATGACCAGCCAAGTTCTTTCCCTTACGAAAAGAAAAAAGGCATTTATTCGGAATAATGTTTTTAATTCTGACATCAGCCTCCAAAATGTTCCAATTATCCCTGATAATCTTCATAAAGTTGTTGGTATTTCTGCCAAATGTTGTAGTGAGTCTGAATTTATTTGACTTGGTATGTTTCTTTTTGTATGTTAGTAAATTAGGTCTATGTAGACCTAATGCATAGTTCTGAGCCATGGTCACATATCCTGAACAATAGCCCCGCTCAATGAATCTATTATGCAAATCCTGAGCATGATTGACAAAAGTATTATTCTCAGAACAATTGCGCCTAAACCTAATAAATTGCCCTGGGCTAAATGATTGTTTATAAATTGAATATATTATACATGCTTGTTGAACAAATGGTGTTCCAATATTCAGAATACACATATATAATTATAAATATTGAAATAGCTAATGCTAATATTGTATTATGTACTCTGATTTGTTATGCATTTTGTATATATGCATATCTATATTTTTGTTCAATATTGGATCATGTATAATTGGTGCTTTAACACTTGGAATATCAAACTAGGTATATGTTTTTTCTATATAATATATACATATAAATAGTCAATCATAATATGAATGTACTTCAGTCCTTAAAATGATTTATACATTTTTTGAATACATCTCTTTGAATGTATTTTCAATCATACTAATAATTTTTTGCTATTTTATGCTGTTTGATAATCAGCACATGCTCAAAATTTTGTAACCAATCAGCATGTCTCTATCTGTTTAAATACAGCATTTCTGTTTTGGCTCCTTGTTGTACACTGAAGAAGGCTAGGTTTTCAACCATTGCCGAAACCGGTTTGTTTTGGATGCCATTATGCTGTTGGGGTAGTTTTTATTAAACTACTCTTCTTTTTTGACACAATCTACCTGCTGCTGGCTCATTTCTTGTTTTTGGTCCAAAGAAATCCACCATAGATCTTCCAAATCCACCATAGATCTTCCATAGGTAGATACTAGGTTATCAGCCCTAGGGGCCTATACAAGCCTAGCCAAAAAGGTACCCTGGCTTTTGCCACCCAAGAAAATGATTTTTCTGTGCCCCTGTCGAGCAGAGCCACAGAGGTGATACCTGGGGTGAATTTCCTATTTCCCATCCAATCAAAATTTTTCTTGAGTCCTGCTTGAGGAGCTTTGTTTGATATGGATAGGTAGTTTGTTCCAGAGTATGGGAAGTCTTTGGAACAGGAATCTATCCCTCCAGCATGTTCTGCTTATTGTGGTGACAAGGTTTAGGTCCCTAGAGCGGGAATCTGAGAGATTGGGATTTCTTTAAGTGGAGCATGTCCAACAGCTCTGGGTTTGACATAGCTTTGTATGTTAGGCAGATATCACCTCTGAGTAGGTGATATGTGACTGAGTAAACTGATGTAAATATTTATAGACTCTCCATCTGTCCCGTTTCCCCCCCCTCTTCATTCTCTTTCAGCAGTCTGTCTACAGTAAATACTAAGTCATAATGATTCTCACCTTTGTTTGTTTATTTCTTGTCAAATTGCCTCTGCATTATTATTCTACATAATAATTGTTCACTTACTTGCGTGCATGCTTTGTATACTTTTTTTATACTTGTTAGCTACTGTTTGTTAGTGGAGCTTTTCTCCTCGGGCCTCTGCTGAAAATGGACATATATCCAGCCAGACTAGCCCGGTCAACAAATGTAAAATAAAATAAATAAATAAATAAAATAAAGCTAGAGTTTTTTGAGACTGTCTGTGTACGGCATCTGTTTGAGGCCAGTAATCCTCTCTGTGAGGTATTTTTGTGGCCTTTCCAGTTGTTGTAGATGTCTTGTGAGGTACATAACAAAAGGGGTGTTGTACTCTATAATGTGTCTAATGAGTGATGAGTAGAGGGGAACAATGACCTTTTTTTTTCCTTGATGAGAAACCTTTTGTGATGTGGTGTGCCATGTAGAATGATTTCCTGACTACTGTGGCAATGTGATTATCAAAGGAGAGACTACTGTCCACCTGTCCCAAGGTCTCTAATCACACTTTCGGGGTTTAGTAGACTACCACCTATGTGGTAGCTCATGGGTGCAGAGTTTTTACCAAAAGGGATGACCATGCACTTTTTGGCATTGAGCTTGAGGCCATGGCTTTGACACAGGCATCTGTCTCAGTGAGGCCCTTTTGTAGGATGTCCACATCATTAGGAGTTTCAATTACTGCTCCTAGTTTGCAGTCATCTGTGAACTTCTTTAGCCAAAGACCTTCTGTGTTAGCCTGTACTTCAGAAAAGTAGATACCCAACAGGAGAGGACCCAGGATGGAACCCTGTGGTACTCCACTTGTCTGAAGTCAGATTTGGGGTCTGCTACTTTCACAGTGTGGGTTCTGTCAGTAAGCCAGTTGGCAGCCCATCTGTGACAGGGATTTATACCTAGTTTAGTGAGTTTATCTATTCCAGAGTGGAAGATGGAGTCAAAAGCCTTGGTGAGATGTAGATAGGCTGTGTGAACCACCTTACCCTTGTCTATGGCTTTGGTGACTGCTTCAAAGAAGTCAATCAGGTTTAGCAGACATGATCTGCCATTTTCAAACCCGAACTGGGTGTGGTCCAGAGTTTAGAGATTACCAATGTCTTTGTTTACAAGTTCCATGATACGTTCCATGGCCTTGCAGACCAGGCTAGTTAGGCTAATGGACCGGTAGGGTCCATGGTGGCTTCCCCTTTGTGGAGTGGGATAACCATTGCTGTGCGCCATTCAGTGGGCACAAAGCCTGAGGTGAGGCTATGATTGAACATGGGGCTTAGGTGGGGTGCCAGTGTATTCGGTAGTTCATGTAGAATGCAGCCTGGGATGTTGTCAGGTCCCATGGGTGCTGTGCTCTTCGCTTTGGAGAGTGTGGTTTTTACCTGTGCAGCCGTGATTACAAAAACTTTGTGCTTTTCCGGTGTAGAGATGGGCCCTTTAAGGGGGGGGTAAAGTTAGCACTGAAACCTATCTGGCAGGATGTTAGCAATATCAGTTGGTTCTGTATATTTAGTGCCATTGTGCTGTAACTCTGAGCAGATCTGAGTGTTGCCATTGAGATTCTTGACATAGCTATAGAATTCCTTGTGGCTGTCTTTAGAATAAGGGGCGATTTTGTTTTCATAACTAGCTTTGGAGGATTTTATGAGGGATCTCTGCTTCTTACTGCGGCTGACCAGGTAGTTCTTCCAGTCATGGGATTTTACTTTTTTTTTTTTTTTTTTTTTTTTTGCAAGAGTTGCTTTTTTTCTGTTGTAGAGTTTGTTTTTGGCAGGGGACCACCAGGTTGACTTCCTTTTTTGGAGGATAGCATCTTGGTTCTGTTAGTGATAGCATGATCCATGCACTCGTTTAAGTGCTTATAAAGTGCATTTGTGTAGGATTCAGCAGTCATACCTCTATTATCCGTTTGCATGGGTGTCGTAAAGTTTGCCATTTCTGTCTTAAGAAGCGTGAAGTTGGCTTTTGAGAAATTCTTTATGGTAGTTTCCCTAATGGGGGGTGGGGGCAGGTTGTGGAGGTCTAGGCTGATTATCTTGTGGTCAGATCTGACCAATGAGGAATTGACCTCTGGTGTGGAACACCGGTCACCCATTTTGGTAATGACCAGGTCTAGGGTATTGCTGCCCCAGGTGGGGGTGTGGATAAGTTGATCCAAGGTGTTGGAGTTTATGAATTCCAGAAAACATTGAGCAAAAGAGTTGGTACATGAGTAGTTTTCCCAGTTAATGGTAGGGTAGTTGAAATCATCTATTAGGGTGTTGGGTTGTACCCTAATATTTTCCAGTGTATCAAGAAATGAGGAGTGGCAATCCTGGGACATGGTGGAGGATCTGTAGCAAGTTACAATTTGGTTTGCAGTCTTGCCCAGAGTTAGTTGCACTTGGATAATTTCGGATGCATTATGCTGAGCAACTAACCTGGAGGTGTGGCTATCCTTAATGAATATGGACACTCCTCCACCTTTAGTGTTTCGGTCCAGGTTAGGTGGCCCGAAAGGTGTGGTATGAACTATAGCATGGTAATGCAGGGGTGGTCTCTGGAGCCTTGAAACAGGTCTCTGTCACTGCACATGTCTATGTTCTCCATTTTAAGGAGTGCCTTGAGTGAATGCATTTTGAGGTTTAGACTTCTAGCATTGAGTAGCATTACCCTCAGATTTTGCTTGCTTGTACCTGTTACTGTGGTGAATTTGTCATTTAAACCTTGCCTAAATGGCAAGAGCCTTAGCCAGTATCCGGAATCCCAAGGGCGAGAGGTGCAGGCCATCTCTGGCAAAGCATTGTGGTCGGTCAATCATGTCATCCCAGGCAGACAGATACTGGATCCCCTTAGAATGACACCAGAAGCTTAGTCAATTGTTGAAGTCAATCATTTTGTCCTTGTACTGTGGTATCATTCTGGGTGATGGCAGGATGCTACTCAGGGCTAGGGTCATACCTGCCTGGGCTACAAGATCGGAGAGCTCCTCCATGTCTCTCTATGTAGTTCAGGGAGGTATGTCTCGGGTCATTCACACCAACATGAACAATGACATTTGTACTTGTGGAGTGACTTGAGTGTGTGCGTTGTGGCAGATCCTGGCACCCGACAGACAGTTGACTAACTTTCTCCTTGTTTAGCCTGGTGAGTGGAACATCAGTGTGCCTGACTATAGAGTCACCTATGACTAAAGTGTTGGGTACATTGTTATGCCTTATGGGCTGTGGTTGAGTGGCACACTGAGTTTGTGGGCTATGTGTCATTAGGGTTGTGTTGGGGGGGGGGTGGAGGTTGCATGTGTTTCTGCTTTGGAGGTCTCTGTTGCTTGAGCAGATTTTCATTGAGAGCGTTCGCGAATGTAGGTGTGTCTTGTGTTGCTATTCGTGTGTTTTGGTGGTGTAGGTTTTGAGGGACTATGATGTGTGGTGTGGTGCAAGTGTTTACCTTCTCCTTTTGACTGTCTAGTCAAGTCTTGAGTGAAGAGAGCTTTGCTTCCAGTTTGGCTATATAAGTGTATCTCTCACAGGTTGTAGTGCTGGATGGTAGGAGGAGAGGGTTGTCTGTGTATGAGGCAGTTGTTGCATTGCCCCAAGCTGTCCAGATTCATCAGGTAGGCAGGAGAAAACACTGGGAGCTGACCCTTAGACATGCCTGGATAGGTGCTTATTTATTAAGTACTAAAAACTGTTTTCCTCTTGGCAAGTGAGGAAATTTTGGGTGCTGTAATAATTTGTAGCTTATTTAGTGCTTACAATGAGTTCTGAACAAGTGTTGAGCTCAAACAGATTTGAGTGCTAAAAAACTGGCTAGTTCTAAGGGAAAATTTAAAGAGCAGACTTGTCACCAGGAATAGTTTAACCCCAACTAAGCGGCGATGCATAAAGTGTATTTTTTTAATATAACAGTAGCAAATGAGAAAACTGATTTAAATTAACCAATAAAAAGTTAAAAACTGAGCCCCGTTCCAGCAGTCTTTGATCAGACAAGTTCTAACTGCACACTCCTGCCACTAGGGTGCAGGGGGAACCTTCTCAAAAAAAAGATGGCCTGGATTAGTGCTCAAGTTATAGAAACAAAGCTAGATTCAGTAGGTCTGAATTTAGTCTATGCTACAGCAAAAAAGGTGTACCAATTTTGGAAAGAAACAGTTCAAATAAGCAGGCAAAATAAGCTTTTAACCAGAAACTCCCAACTCAGAAGGGCAGAATCTACCCTCACCTCCCTTGCTTGCAATTCTGCCTGTTTCTCTCACTGTTGGCATGTTGGCTCCTGTGATGGTGATTGTGAAATCCATATTCCAAGTTTTGCAAAGGCATATTTCACTCGGCACGACTTGCCCAACTTGGCTGAAAAATTGTACATCTTCTCTTCTTTGGGGTGCGATCTGTATCTACATCCCTGTCATTGTAATCTGGGCAGTCTGTACTTAGCAAGTTTGTGAAACAGTGGTGTTAAACAGTGACAAACAAATGGGGCTATAGTGCAGAAAGGAAAATTAGAAAATCTCCACGAAAGCAAAGATAAGAGACAATAGGGCTATAACCTACCCATATCACTGGAAGTTTCCTGAACTTTGCACCCTCTTTTCTCTGCTCCTTTTGTTTACTGTAAAGGCCTGCATGATCAGATTATTCATTTCCTTGCTTTGACTGACACTTTCAATCCTCTGGTGCTCACTTGCCCACTCAACCAGTGTTGTAGAAGGGAAGAGTGACTTTCATGACATTCAGTACTGTCAAAGCACCCTTGATTATATATCAAAATCCATGCCAAGGATAAACGCATCCAGCTTAACAAATGCACTTGCAACACACACATCATGACAATACTAGCATTTTACATTCATCACTTTAGATGTGTTCTACCCCTGTCCTACAGCCAGTTCTGGGCCTGGCAAAGGTGCCTAAAAAGGGTTCTTAAACCAGGGCCCTCTACCTTTACAAGAATGTGCCATTTAAGACATCATGCCTTGGAACAGTTATGATCAAAGAATGCACAATCAAGTTACACTCTAAAGTTCTACCAGAAAACAAAACTGGTTACTTTAAATCAACTCTACTATAAATAACTCACTTCTGACATCCATCCTGACATATCTCTCAACCGAAGTGCAAAAAAATCAGGACCAAGCCCTACCCAATGTACTAGGGGGACAAGCAGCACACAAATAGAGACACCTTAAATATTGCTCTGATATTATTAGAAATAATGCTCTTATAAACCCTTGACATATTTCTGCAAAAAACTAGCAATTACTTTTAGAGATGTACAAGGAGGACAAGCAGCACAGAGTCACTTTTATTGCTCTTATAAACTTAGAAAGTTGCTTGAATAACAGGACCTTACTTGGCATACAGTTTCTCTAAAAAAAATGACAATTACATTTAGAGATGTACTACTGGGGCAAGCAGCACAAACAGGCACTTTAAAATATTGCTCTTATAAAACTTAGAAAGTTGCTAGAATAACAGGATCTGTGCTAGCATACCAATTTTCAAGGATAGGGAAATACTTGCCTAACCAATAACATTAACCTTAACCATTGCAGCTAAACAGTCACTTACCTCTACCTATGTAAACAGCACCAGCAGCTCAATACAAAGACGGTCCACGGCGCACACTAGGAGCGATGATCCAGCAGGCAGCAAAGTAAACCTCGGCTTTCTGACGAACATCAATCCACCAAAGCAGCAGCAAGCAAGGTCCCTGAAGTCCTTTCACAGCTCACTGACTCCTCTCCTAGCAGGCTAGCTTCCAAGTCCTGAAGTCTTCACTACAGCTGCGTCTTCCTTCTTCCCTATCCCAAAGTTCTTCCTTCCAAGTTGTTGAAAGCAACTTGCAAAAAGTAAAATCCCTAATTCCTGGAAGGCTTTTCAAGCAAGTATTTTGGCATGAGATGAACCTCCCAGAACAGAATTGGCCTGTATTGGGGAGCTCTCATTGGCTCCTTTCCTCCTGAGAAGATTTACTTGATTGGCTTATAGACCACATTCACGATTGTAAATGCGGTCTAAGAGCCAATCAAAAACTGCAGAGCACAGCCAACGCTGTGTAATGTGGAAGGGCAGCACAGCTATGCATCGGTTTCTATACCGCTATGCTGATTGCTAGTAGTTGCGGTATATAAACCAATCAGAATTCATGTAGTGGAGCCACAGCTGTTCAATGTGGAACAGTGGCTTCGCTGGTCATTAAATGTGGAGTGTTCCACATAATCCGGAGCAGTTGTAGGCTCAGCATGCCAGACATAAGGAAGTAACTGAATTCCCATCCCATTGACATATGATGGGATTTTTATGAGTCACTCATCTTCTATATCTCCTGTAAAAGGATTGCTGCTTTTATGTTTCTAAACAACCTCATTTATGTTTTGCTCAGAGCTTGGTTTACACTAAGAAGTTATCCAGGTACAGCCGGAAAAGTATCTAAATTGCAGGTCTTTGTTTTGGGTTTTCTTTTGTAGTCCAAGATGAACTGATAGCCGCCCCACACACACACACACACACACACCCCCACTACAAAGGTGTTAAACTGTCACTGCACTGAGAGACTCTTGTAGAGTCAAGTGCAATTGACAGCTCATAATCGGAGAGGAAGGTACTTCCAATATAAATCTCTTCCACTCTGCCTGCAGTAGGAAGATTTATTTATTTCTTAATCAGTTATTTATGTGAATAGTTTGCCTGCAGTAGAAATGATTTGTGTTTAAATTTATTTAAATAATTTCCTTATTTCTGGAAGAATTATATTTTTCTGGAAGCAAGTTGCATAAACTACTTTATTTAGGTGTGTGTCATTACTACTGATGATTTAACCCTTACTATATCTGCAAGACATTATTAGTTTTGCGTAACTTTCCTTCTGAGGAACAGCTGTCTTGTGACATGTTTCTGTAATTTCCTGACTTTCTAGCCATCTCCAGATTTGCTAAATTACAACAAAACACTAATTTGCAAACCTGACCATATGATACTGGCACAGAAAAAGAATGTACTGAAATTTAACTCTATTCCACAGTCCATGCAGTGCAGCAATTTTTTTTGAGGGGTGTAGGTAACGGAATATTTGAGGAAATTCTATATCACTTGCATTAGTCATATAACTAATGCATTTTTTTTGAACTATGCTGTTCTCAATTTCAACGACAAACTATTAAACAATTGTCTATTCCTTACCCTGGCATCATTCATTTTTCTTTGAGCCACTCTTGTCTTTAACACTATAATTAAAAATATGCACAATCTGCTCATTTATTGATTTGTTAATGTGTAAAACTGACACTTCAGCAAAACAGCCCTTCATAATGTCATATTACAGCTTATGTTATGGTCTCCAAAATTAAGAAAAAAATGTGTGCAATTTGCAGGAAACTACTTAGGGGTTACAAACTTCAGTAAACTGAGGATTGCAGCATCCCATTCCAGTTGTACTAACTGAACTTGTGATGTCAGGTAGTAGGTGCACAGGAATAAACTTCTGTTTACAGTGTCATGAGTACAGAATGTCAATGTTTCTTTCATAATTTTACAGTCTACCTTTGTGTGCAAGTCACTGTACCAGGCCATGCTGTGTGGCCTTTTGGAATATGCACATCTTACTCAAAGTTTGGGTTTGTTGAGGATCACGCCAACATGTCTCTTCAGTGTGACTTATTTTTTCTTCTGGTTCTCGTCCACATGAATATTTATTGTGACCAGGAAGTACATAATGTGGACCTGAAAATTCAAATGTTGAGCCAGTGATAATTCAAGGAATTAATCTAATATTTCCAAGACAGTCATTAAAAGCAAGTCTTGAAAAATATTGACACCACGTTAATGGATTAAAGCCTTTACATCCCCTAGAAACACTTTACTTTTTACCTACGGATGGCTTATGCTGTAGTAATGTTGATCTACTGATAACTCAAAGGCATGTATTAATAAATCAAAGAAATTAATTAAAAGCAGGAGAAACACTTCAGCTGTTAGTCCCCCAGTAGCACGGTACATTTTTTTGCAAAGGAACGGGTAATGCTTCGGCCATGTGGAGCCCATGGTAATTTAAAGAAAGTCATGAAAAAACATCACTCTCTTACACTACTTAGTGAACAAACTCACAGTAGTCAGCAGTTCACTTACTTTAAGCAACAAGTCATTCACCAAAAACGATCAAAGATGAGGCACTTGAACCATTTATTTTAAGAATTTGTGTTTAGTATCTGTTGTAATGCATAATACAACCAAACCCATTTCCCAAGGTGTGAAAAATTGAAGCGCACAGGACACACCCGCACAATCAATGCCACCAGATGAATAGCGTATTACAATACATGTACATCAGTAATAGTCAAGGCAGCTCATTTTCCTTGTCTGACCCTATATCCAAGATGTCCATCTGTAGTTCTAAATCTGCTTAATTTCCAGCCTCCCTACCCTCCATGCATTGAACTTCCTGGTATTGTTTGATGTGAGCGAGTAAGTTGATAAATAAATCATCAAAATATTTCCATGCTGTTATCACCACATGTGCTCCTCTAACTGGACACCACGTGTGTTATTTTTCTGCAACTTAAACTGTCTCTTGCAAATTCACTATATGCTTTCCACTGAAATTGTATGTGCACCTGACAGTGGGTCCACAAAATTTCTACTGTGATTCACTGACAGATGTTTGCAAAACTTCCCAGGTCTTTTTTCAATGCCTTGGTATGCTGCCTACTGATCTGAAATCGTCGTTCCTGGCAAAATATAACATTTGATAATTGTTAATGTAGCTGCATCACATCTGTCCACAAAGGTAAGGAAACTATTTTCCTCGAGTAGTCATATATTCCAAAGACCCACCTGTCCTGATTTGCCAGGTTTTTGCCACAGTTATACTAAGCATGAACTAGAAGGCTTTCATCAATTTGTACTTCCTTTCCAGGATCCCTCAGTAACATAGGGTCCTGGAGTAGTTTCCAACTTCAGACATGTTTTATGAACTGGTACCAGTCCACAACCGATCTAGCAGAAAACACCAAGGTGGTCTGCAGCTGTTCAAACAGGAACTTTCATAGCCAGCAGTACAGCAGCTTGGCAAGTGACTGTAGAGGAGATCTACTTTTTGTAAAAAAATGTTCCACTCAGCAGTTCACTTTGTCTGCATTTCTTTGCTCAACACTTACACAGGAAGGTAGATTTGTGATCTGAAAGGGAGCCTCGCAGCCACAGTTAATGCAGTTCTCCTCCTGAGGCAGAATCCGTAAGGATTGCAGAAATGATATCACTGTCATCAGAGATGAAGTGATTTCTTGCATGTATTTGTCGTTGAATCTGGACATAGCAAAAGAATTGGTAAAGGAGCAGATCCTGGCCAGTTGACTGCTATTGTGAAAGTAACAGAACTACAGGCAAAGCATACCATGTTTATATAGAAAATAGAGAGAAAATTCATTTGTCTGAGATTGGTACAGCTCTACCTGACTTTTACAAAACAGAATTCATACCTAGTCACAGATCGCTTACTCAAGATGCTTACCCATACCTGTTATCTCAGCATTCGTTACATTGTTCAGCTCTGCAATTCTAACACCATATTTCCATTAATGATTCACTCAGTATTGAGCTATACATATGCAGAACCAGCTCAGCACATTGTCATTCCATTGCATCCTTGTGGACATATGCCTCAAATTCCATGTCCAACAAATCAAGGTAACTAAGCAAGTAAATAATAACACAGAGACTTCAGATGGATTAAATGGCCACAGCCATGTGTTTATTGCCAATCATTGTCAATGACTTTCTCTAATAAACCAATTATTATGAGATGTGCGCAAGGCAGGAATATCAGGGAGGCCATTTATTTCTTTCATAGCATTCCACTACGCCTACAGGACAACAGACACCACTGTCTATATCCGGCCCTTTTTTATGTATCATACCCATTTCATAACAACTTTTTCACAGTTCATCCCAATTCTTCTGGGCCGCCTTACAATCTGCCAAGGGGGGGCCATTGCCGGGCTGATAAGTCCCCTGGCAACAATCCCTTGGGGCTGTCTGGCCGGCGGAAGGTCCAGCTGAAAAGTCCTGTGACCCCCCCCCCCCACTTGCCTTGGCCTCCCTTACCTTTCCTGCCTTCCACCACAGAAGGGAGGAATGTTCCTCCCTTCCGCCAGCACATCTCAACCTACTCTAGGTGAATGCCCTTCAGAGCTAAAACTGCCTGTAATTCCTTGTAAAATACCTGTGAACCTTTTTCCGATAAATGAACCCCATCTTTCTCATACCTGTCTGGCCACCAGACCCGAATGCCAGGGTGGGGAATGTACAACCCCTTAATGGCCTTTAAAATCTTATCCATAGAATTATTAATTCTCCGCCTCATTCTTTCCACAGCTTTTATGGACCCTAACCCCTTTCCATCTTTTTCTCTGTACCACTTCTGACCAACAACTTAAATAAATCAAGAAAAGCTTCAGGTTGATGGCAAAAACGATAAAAAGCCTCGGCTCGGACACACTAAGTTTACTGAAATGCACAAGATAAAAGTACGTTAAGCGCTTTCATCTGAAACCAGACTTCATCAGAACGTACATCAAAAATGTTCCGATTGTTTAAATAGACCATCTGACCCAAATTGGCGCCAAAACTTCTTGCAGTGCAATTGAACATACATTTTTTATATAAAAGAATATAAATACATAATATTAACTAACATTTAAACATATAGATAAAACTACTGCTAATGTCACAATATAAAAAATAAAAAATGATATTTCATGTACAAAATGCATGAAATACTGCATAATTTATATATAACATGAAAAAATATGACATAAAAAACTTAAAATATATATGATGTCCATATATTAATGTCTATCATCCTTGTGCCCTAATAAAATGCCTAATGATGTAACCCAAATGAATAGTGGAGGCTTGAGATACACTCTCTTAGCAGTCCTATACTATAACTGTATAATAAGATGACTAAATAACTAGAGAGAACATACGACAAATGTAAAACATGGTGGTCTAAATCCCCTATCATCAACCTATTTTTTCAATATTAAAAATGGTTTTATGCTGATGTTATCATTAATACCTGGAAACTTGGTGGCATCAGTTATGATCTGCCACCTACTTTCTTTCAATGCAAGCATAGCTTTAATGTTACCCCCATATGGTGAAAGTTCCACCTTGTCAATAATATGAAACAAAAATAAATGGTTGTCATTTGTATTAAACACATGACGGTACAGAGCATTCCTACTATCTTTTTTACTGATGGCATACTGGTGCTCGTAAATACGTCTTTTGAAATGTCTTTCTGTCTTACCTATGTAGAATGCATTGCATGCTACACAGGTTGCTAAATATATCACAAAGGTGGAACTACAATTGCCATTTATGCTTGGTATAAATGTTTGATTTATGTTGTTTAATCTAGTACCTCTGCAAATTTTGATGTGTTTGCATTGATTACAATGCCCACATTTAGTCGTATATTTATTAACTCTTGCAGATGTACCTTTTGTACTTTCCAGTAATTTTTTAATGTTGAAACCTGTCTTGTATACTATTTTCGTGTCAATACCTAAAATTGACATAGCCTCCCTATTGACTACAAATTGATTCCATCTCTCTCTTATACAATTTTCTATGTATTTGACTATAGGTGAATAAGTCAATACGCATACCCTTAGACCATGCTCAGATGACATATAATCTCCCCTGATAGTTATCATGGTATTGTTGTCTCCTAATAAGGGTTTGTACTTTTTTCCCCATTCTTCTATAATGTATTTATTAATGTCATTCAATACTTTCTTGGGGTACCCCCGATTTATAAACATAGTTTTAATTAGATCTATTTCTCTCATCATTGAATCTTTTGTTGAGCACATCCGGGCTGCCCTTATACATTGGCCTTTGTAAATGTTTTTGAATACATGCTTGGGGTGGTTGCTGGTGTATGACAAATAGTCGTTAGAAAACGTTTCCTTTCTATAGATGCAAGACTTAAAGCCTGTGTCCCCATGACTTATATATGTGTCTAGATATGCTATTCCATCTTCTTTTATGACATGGGTAAATCTCAGAAATTCTGTTGTACTATTAATATAACTTATGAATTTGTCTACTTCCTCCAACGGGCCATCCCATAATATAAACAAATCATCTAGGAATCTGGTATAGTACCTAATGTACTGATAAAATTCAGATTTAAAGATATATTCAGATTCCCATTCCAGCATTACCATGTTGGCAAAAATCGGGGCACATGATGCGCCCATGGCTACGCCTCTGGTTTGCTTAAATAACTCGCCTTGGAACTGAATATAGTTACTATCAAGTATCAAACCCATCATGTCCGTTATAAGACAAATTTTATCCCAACTCATATTTGTCTTCTTTCTTAGACTATTTGAAAAATACTCCAGCCCTACTTCCTTAGGGATACAAGAGAATAAATCGATCACATCGATAGTTAAAAATCTTAATTCTTTTTTCCATATCTGTGGGGTTAGTTGTGATAAAAACATCCATGAGTCCTTAATAAGATGTGGTGTAACCTTGTATACTGGTTTGACCCATGTGTCTATAGCTTTACCTAAGGGAAATGTTTTAGACCTACTTCCTGATATGATGGGCCTAAAAGATGGATGTTCTAAATTTTTATGCACCTTAGGAATTCCCACAATGGTAGCTAGCACTTCTGACCAACAAATAATGGCGTGTGGCCAGCATTCATGTATGTAATTAATTTCCTGTACCATAGAACTAATTAAATCTTGTATTGGTTGCTGACCAAAATCATTGCCCCCTAGGTGTAAGATGATGGCTGCAGGAGGTTTACCACTTCTCGCTGCTTGTTGCATTACTGTGCTAAGCTGGTGCCACCGCATTCCTGACACCCCATAACAAACTGTTTTGCCTGGAGCTTGTTCTCTTTGAAAGGGTAAGCCCGGCCTGTTCTGCACCCAGAGGTGGAGTCTCCGAACAAAGGAATGGCCAAATATCCAGATGTATTTCTGTTCTGCGGATTTGTCTGCTGAAATGCAATGAACAAGAGTTAGAGTTGTTTACACCTTACATAACTTTTATAAGCTTTGGATTTCCATCTACCCATCCTCATAATGTCTGCTTGCGACATCCCCATTTCATGTGTATATGAGGCTGCACCTATCCAAAAAGAATGCAATGTATACCTGCTTGTGTCCAAGCCTATCAACTTAACTGCCTGCTTTAAGACTGCTCTCACCTGATAATGTGTAAGTGGTTCACCTTGCTGATGGCAGAAAAATGGTCCACCTAATAAACCCCTATAACCCTGGTACTCCAATAACACTTTAGTCACATTCCATTCTAATCCCTCCGGGGTAACTACTCTTACCCATTGACCTTTGCCTTCCTGATTAGTTTTAGATTTCGCCACATAAATCCAGGTGTCATCACCCAGCATGTGTACATGTTCTAAAGGCAGTACTGTCCCTTGGCTTTTCTTGTTCGGTTGGACAATTTCCGACCATCTAAATACCCCACAAAAAGCCAGCAGAAAGGCAGCCTTAAATAATGATACCTCATAAGTAGAGAAACAAACCTCTGAAACTGCAATCCATAACTTGCTTAATACAGCTGGACCTATAGGGTATCTCTTATCCAGCCTCTTGGGTGTTTGTCTCCCCCAACCTTTAAACATCGCACGTACTTGGAAAGTGTTAGCTAGATCTTCCAAACCCAAAGCCTGATGGAACCAATTCAAGGCTGACAATGTGCTTCTGGCTCTGCTCAGGCTCCAACCTTTTTCTTTCATCACCATGATATAAGACCTGATTTGGTGAGGTGGAAAAGGCCAAATGGATTCCCAGCCTCTGGTTATTCTAGTTTGCAAGAACTGTTGTATACATTTATTGTACCTTACCCTTGTTCTTCTACTGAGAGAATTACACATTAGCAACCATTGTCGTCTGTCCATAAGGCCCATAATTGAACTGGCACTGGTGTCAGAGAAGGAGTTGCCCTTGGGGCCAGCGACCAGAAACGGGGCCACTGCAAACGAGAAAGGGCATCTGCCAATGAGTTATCGATGCCAGGAATGTGTTGTGCCTTAACTGTCACATTAAATGTCAAACACTTAAATGTCAAATATCTCATCATCCTACCTAATACCCCTTTTCCCCCCAGCTGATTATTGACTATATGCACTACACTATTGTCAAAACGCAGCCAGACTACTCTGTTTTTCATTTGTGCTCCCCAAATTTCCAATGCCACCACTACTGGGAAAAATTCCATATCTGCGATTGAAATATCTACCCTGTTTTTCAATTGAGACGGCCAAGCCATGCTGAACCAGTGATCTTGAAAATAACCCCCAAAGCCAATTTCCCCCGCTGCATCTGTAAACAACTGAGCGGGAGGTAGCTGGTCTCTCTCCTGCCAAATTGCTATCCCATTGTAGTCTGATGATAAACTCCACCACACACCTAGATCCTCCTTCATACCTTGTGTGATCCTAATCCGATGGTGTGGCTTTGTGCACCCTGACCCCTTAGCAGCTAAGCGCCTCATAAATGAGCGTCCTACAGGAATCCCTTTGCATGCAAAATTCATTAACCCTACTAATACTTGTAACTGTTTAAGGGTTATCTTATTCTGTGTTAGCACTTGACTTAAGAGTAGTCGTAATTTCTGCACCTTGTCAATAGGAAGCCTGCACTGCCCATTGAAGCTATCAATCTCTATACCCAGGAAAGCCAATCTGTTCATCGGGCCCTCTGTTTTATCCCTTGCTAGCGGCACCCTTAACTCCCTGCATACCTGTTGAAATGTATCCAACACTTGTTGACATTCCCCTGTGTCCTCCTTCCCAATGAATAGAAAGTCATTTAAATAATGAACAACTCTGTCTTCCCCTACCCGCTGAGCCACCAACCAGTGTAAGAAGGAACTGAATTTCTCAAAAGTAGCACATGCTATTGAACAACCCATAGGCATGCATTTATCCATGAAATACTGGTCTTCAAATGCCAAACCTAACCACCCTTGGTCTTTAGATGCAATGGGTAAAAGTCTGAAAGCAGACTCTGTCAGCTTTTGCCATAAGGGCCTCTCTTCCCTTCTCCATGACTTTCTTAACAGCTTCATCAAAAGACGCATAATGCACTGAAGTCCCTACCCCATTTATGTAATCATTTACCGAATTTCCTTGTGGATAGGATAAGTGGTGAATAAGCCGAAACTCACCAGGTTTCTTTTTGGGTACTACGCCGATAGGAGAAACCTTAAATGCTCTTCTTGGTGGGCAGGGAAATGGGCCTGCCAGTCTGCCCGCTTCCAATTCTTTATTTATCTTTGCTCTAACTATGTCCAGATGCTCTTCTGCTGACTTCAAGTTCTTGACCCAAACCCCCTGCTTCCTACCTTTTGCTGGTATCTTGAAGCCCTTGGTGAATCCCTCTTGTAGTAATGCTGCTGCTTCTCTATCTGGATACGCTTTGAGCCATTCCCTTAAAATATCCCCTTTTACCGGCGTTGGGAGATGGAGCTGCGTACCCTTTAAAGGTGGCGAGTGAGTAAAAACTTTTGTTCTGGGGGTTTGAGAGACGAAAACAAGCCTTGGCTGGGTGGTTTACCTTACCACAAGCCATGCATTGATGTTTAAATCTACACTGAAGTTGATTCCGACACTGACCGAAGTTGTAGTGATAACACTTTCCAGCACTCCCGTCTGTTCTGTCCCATTGGTTGTCTGTTGTTAAACCGAACCTATAAGTGTTATACCCATTCTGATTAACTGGAAAACCACAATCTGTTGTTGCTGCATCTCCGCTTGTATCTAGCCAGCACAAAAGCCCCAAATCCAACCATGCCCAAGACCTCTCTGGGTATGACTGCCTCATCCTTCTGTAGTCCTCATCATACCTCAACCATCTGTTGCCCCCTTGAGCAAAGCGCATCGTGGTTACCCTATTAAAGTGCGACCACATGTCTTTTGCTTTAGTAGAACATCCATCACCTAAAATTTGAGCATAAATGGAGTAACCAATCGTCCAGTTTTCCCATGTTCTTCTTACTTGTAACCTCCTTTTTTTGGCTACTGAATATTCAACCCTGCCATCCTTATCTCTTTCCTTTTCTTCATCCTCCCTGTTCAACAATGAAAATTATATCTATGTATTCCCCACTTGCAATCTGTTGTTTCACTTTTTCACTTAAATGAAAACCTAGTGGTAAGTCTAACGTAACTGCACCACTCTACTTAACTAGTTCTGAGTCTCCCTTCCCCCCTTCCAGCACAGTCTGACCCTTGTTTCCTTGATGCATTACTTTATCATCATCCTGTTTACCTTTGAGCTGAGCTAATAAAGCTCCCATCTGGTCTAAAAGTGCATTGTTAGTTTGGGAGCCCCCTACTGTTGTGGCTGACTCAGAGTCCTCTGCTGTCTGCTTGTTGTCAATCCCAACCATGTCCCTCAAAGTATCTTGACACTGTGAAATGATTTGATTAACCTTGCAGTGTTCTCCAGGCAAAGATTCATAGTACATTAATTCCTCATCTAATATACCTTGGCTTTGTAACCACTGCAAACACTTCTGATCCATAACAGGCATATTCTTACCTTCCCTCTTGCGCTTTTTGCAGTGTTTCTTCTTATCCTTATGCTTCCGAGAATTTCCGGCATTCCTGTCCTGTCAGTTATCTTTCCCATTACTTACGACTAACCCTTGGGATCCTGAGCTGGGTCCTGTTTGAGGGTCCGGGGGCAGGTCACCCGCAGGTTGAACATTAACTGCTTGAGGCACCTGCCCTGACCCTACTATCTGGTGAAACAGATCCTCCCACCATGATCTCCCTTTTATGCTCAACAAGGTCTGCATTTGTGTTTGCATTTGAGGATCCATCTAGTCAGTGAAAACACAAGACATACCCGTTAGCGTAATTAGGGTTTTTTTTTTTTTTTTTAGTTATAAAAGTAGGAAAGTGCTTTAACTAAGTTTGTGTTTCACTAACCCGACTGATTCTACTAAATCTCCTTCTTTTCAGTCTTCCTTAATGAATTTAACACCAGTAAAGAGTAACATTGATCTAACCAGCCCCTCCATGCTTACGCTACCACAGTTTAGAATTGAGTTCTATTCAGGAAAATTAATAATTAACACAAATACAAGCATGGGCTCTTGTGTACTGAAGCTTCCTGTTAACTGAACCTCTCAAGCCCCGCCATATGTCTACCTCGGGCCCGAGCTCACAGGCCTAGCCATGTTGCTTCAGCAGGCCTTAACTCACAGTCCTTGCCATGCGGTTTCCTGCAGGCCTCACTCACAGGCCTTGCCATGCGGCTCCATGCAGGCCTCAGTTAACAGGCCTTGCCCTGCGGCTTCTTGCAGCCATGTGGCTTCCTGCAGGCCTCAGCTCACAAGCTGTCCAGGTAGGGATCAAGAAGACTGATTTGGTTTGTTCCCAGCCTTTTCAATCCTTCCTCTAGCCAGCCCATCCCACCTTACCCTCCTACCTATCCTGGCCCTACCTGCCCCCCCTCCCCCCACTGAAACCTGAGTCCGAGCTGACCTGCCTCAGACAAATGGCAGCTTGCTGCGATTTGGCCTACAATCTGTTGTTCTTGCCTTGTTTGAGAAGTGTTAAGAGAAATCTGCATTTCAAAGACCAGGAAACTTGCCTTTTAAGGTTGAGGTGTTAAATGCTAGTTTATCAGAAAACTTCCACAGAAATGGTCAGTGCACCTTTCCTTAAAAACACTCCTTGCCCTAAGGCAAAGGAAGATGTCTTACAAGTCTCACTAAACACCTGCAGCACTGATTTACTGATTCTCAGCTGAAACTGTGGGGGCCTTGCAGTCCTGATGCCTTGTTAATACTCTGGATGTGCAAGGCAGCCTGCTATGAAACTTTCCTTTAAAAGATTCCTATGCCTAAGGCAAAGTATAATGTCTAACAAGGTACCTTAAAGAGGTGCAGCACGTAATTGATGGAACTCTGAAGAAACTGCTGTGCCTCGCACTGTTGAGCCATACTTAATAAAGGTGTAATAGAGAGGAGAAAAAATGTTTTCTCATTTTAATAATCTGCAGATGCAACAAAAAATTATTAAAGTACATTAACTTCTGCATGTTGTTCTTTCGGCTTTTCCCACTTAGGGGCTGCCACAGCAGAACTCTGGTCTGCTAATGATTGGCAGTAGATTTTTGATGTGCCAGCTCGCCGCCCAACCTTCAACAAAGGCATGCCCTACAAATGTCTTTCGAATGCCATATTACTGCTAAATCAGGGTCTGTTGCAGTGCATGTGCAGAGGTAAAAGAAAACTCTAACTGGCAACTACTTGTGTAGTTATTCTGCATTTCACACAGTTCTCAATTAATAGCAGGGCACGCTGAATTTGAGCACACTGATTCATAACTCCCTTTCAGAAGACTGAAAGATTCATAACTCCCTTTCAGAAGACTGAAATTTCATGTGTATGGATGTATTTGATATGTAATTATGGGAATTTTGAGAGAATGACAACGAACAATGTACTTTAAAAAGGGTTGGATGTGGCAGAAAACATTTGCTAGTTAAAAAGTTATAACAATGTTAAGTGTATCTGAATTAAAATGCATTTAACTGGCCAGTCAAAAGACAGTGTATTACTTTTATTAATTTACCTTTTACTGGTTGTCTCCTTACGAAGAATACAATAGCGTATTTCCACCTAAAATACGATGATCACAAAGCAATGTATGCATAATGTCACTAGCAAATCTGCATTCCATGTCAGTCATGCCACATTTGCATATTGCATCACCAGCTTTCTGCTTGTCAATCACACAGGCCATAACCATTCCTGCACAAAATGGACAGCTGATTAATAAACTTCAACAAAGCCCAAAGTTATCCTGAATAGTCCAGACAGAGATCCACATGCTTACTTCATAGCACTGCGCTGTTTGTATAGACCCTACAAATTACTTCTGGATACCAAAAAAATTTATCACATTACACACACTCCTTTGCCTTCGACTTTGACAGCTGCATAAGGTAATGCTGTCTCACACTGTGCATCAGACATTAGTACATGGTCACACAAATTACAATGTGTCAAGGGAAGCCATCATCATCTGCACAGCTGATAGGGAGCACAATACACAGTAGCTTGGACTATAAACACTGTTACGGGGCATGACTTATGCACAGGATTTTGAACAGTGTATTGCCTGTGGAATGTGACCACCCACTTAGTATTCTGGCTCATGTCTAATAATGGTGTCCCAGGCATTGCCTAAAAAGGTGTCTTTCCCTGGGATTTGTTACAGGTTGTTAGATCTGCTCCTTATGTTTTCTGTTGTGACAATAGTTACTGTATAGATGTACACCATGTTAACTGAGACTAATTCTTTTCTGTACCTCTGTTCATGGCCTTATGAACTTGTCAGTGCCCTTTTGCAACTAACATTACTCACTGTAATAGTAATCAAAGCCTTTGAAATAAAACTGACTATACAGCTACTTGTATGAAATTGTCCTGTACACATTAAAATGAACAAGCCCACTGTGATTGCCCACTCTACACATCCTATGGGTGGGCCTGCAACAACTATGCAAATTTTTGGTTACAAGATTGACTCATTAACTATGTGAATGAATGTTTGCTATAAGATGGAGTAATTCAGCTACAGCAAATGTCCACTAATTAGTAGCATCGACCTCTCAGTTCTTAGTTTTAGTCTTTGGAGTGCATCCACCCATCATTGCAGTTCCCTTTGCTTATTACATCCTACATAACTTAATAGTGTTATACCAACTGGGACTAAAGTCACCGGAGCATGGTCCTTACAATTGTTGAGTGTTTCAATTCTACCATCATAAAATGAACATAAATTATGTAGTTGTGAAGGAGATGCAATTGATGGGTTTGGGAGCATTAATTTTAACAGGCACTGTTTTACCAACCATATCTAGCGTGGGTCACACTGTCAGTGTCCAAGATCCTGGTTGCAGCATGCTTCCACAATGTTTCTGTCCAGCAATTTGCAATATGCTGACTCCTTTCCTTGCTGGTATTTGTGAATGGGTGATATTACCACAAATTTCATGTTCCCATTATAACCACTTTAAATCTAGCAACCTGGAATCAATAGCACTATTCTTATTCCAAAGAAACTCCTTCACCATATAGTAAAACTTTATGAATAAAACAAAACCTCGTGAAATTTCCTTTCACCAAAAAAGCACAGTATGACTATTGTGTCCCTTACAAGCTCATGTATGAGCTGTCCCATTTGGTGCAAGGGCTATAGTTATAAAAACCATCACACTTACCTTTGCTGTTTGCTTTCTTGTGTGCAATTCTTACCATGACTACTCTGCCAATATTTTTTTCGGATTTCTTCCTGATCATCTTTCTCCAGATGGTATCTCCACATTGGCATCCCCTGTAATGTACATCAAGAATACATATTGTTATGTTTCGAACATACACATGTAGATATGAGTAAATGCATAATTCTTGTAGTATTAAATATCACATGCCATTACCCACCTTTATCTGCAGCATAATTCGTGCATCTGTTTTACCTATTTTTGATCACCACCTTTGACGTTCAGCTCCAATGATGTTCACACCAGTTACATTGCATTAGTGGTATACATATTACACCAATTTCATATCGGTATTTCTCAATCATCACTCGTAGACGATAAGAGAACCATACACACACACTCTATATATATATATATATATATATATATATATATATATATATACATATACACTCTTGCTCTGTATTACTACACACTCAGACACATCATTTCCAGCTAATACAGACTAATAAAACGAAAAGTATTGAGCACATCCGCTAATACAGACTACTAAAACGAAAAGTATTGAGCACATCCGCTAATACAGACTACTAAAACGAAAAGTATTGAGCGCATCCGCTAATACAGACTACTAAAACGAAAAGTATTGAGCACATCCGCTAATACAGACTACTAAAACGAAAAGTATTGAGCACATCCGCTAATACAGACTACTAAAACGAAAAGTATTGAGCACATCCACAGGAACAAACACAGCTGTAAGCAGATTTTCTTCAGAGTTGTAAACTTCTATATATGGACAAAATGCTGCTGGATACACCACAGATTAACTCGGTATACTTTAAGCGAAAGTAGGTAAGCGCTTTCACCATTAAGGCTTCATCAGACCAAACAATTGCAAATGAGTATAGGGTCTTGAATATTCTTAAATAGAACTACTCGTGAATAATTCATCATTACAATAGAGTGACATCATTTCCTTGATACTATAAAAACACGGGTTTAACTTAAAAGTTATACGGCATGTCCTTACTTACAATCATATTTGATACTATATATTACAAAAGTAATCCAATATTAAATCTAATGAATTAATTATTCTTAAAACCAGCAGTAATAAAATATGAATAAAAAATGCTATGCATAGTACAGTACGCATGAAATTGAATGGTCAAAATCTAATTCATACAGTGCAAAGACGCACAAACCCTCAACTAACCTTGTTAAAAAATACTTATCTAAACATATGAATTATTGAGTATATAAAAACAGTTTATTCAATAAGTTTTCATTTAATAGTTTTTAGTCTTCTGCTATGTAGTACTGGTTTTAAAGGCACTTTGTCATTAAGCCCTGGTTTCTTGTCTGCTCTACACCTTATAATCCATTTCGGTTCACAACCTTCTGTGAAATTCTTGACATTCCCACCCCGTATACTGGGACTAATAACTTGTAGTACTGAGAATTTAAAATGTGTTAAACCTGCTGCCAGTGTGTGTCTTGCTAGCGCATTATGCTCAGAACCAATGCGTGTGTGGTAGATGTGTTCCCTCATCCTTTCTCTCAATTTCCTGTTGGTTTTTTCCTATGTAGAATGCACTGCAAGACTCGCCTAGCAAGGTAGACTACATGTTCTGCTTGACAATCCGCATGTATATAAAATGTATATACATGATGAGTAAAGGAAGTCCTAGTATCTGTGTAATTACAATAATCGCATCTGTGACACAGTTTCGTTCCATTAACTTTATTATCACTGGTCTCCTTTCTTAAATTCTTTGAATGGCATAAAATCTGTTTTAAATTCCTTCTATTCTTAGAGGAACTTTGGTTGTTCCCCTACTATTTCTCTGATGTCTTCATCCAATAATAGTGTCCCAATGTTTCTGTACAATGTTCTTCAAAGTGTTGGTATCTAAGGTGTAAAACATTGGTACTTTTATTTGACTGCCTGTCCTCACTTTCACCTCTTCACTTAATAGGGTGCTTACACTGGAAAAGTATGGGCAGGCTTTAGTTGTTCTTACTAAATTGGCCTCTTCAATGGCCATGTTCACCTCATTTAATTTATAATTCCTATCCAAAAGTCTTGCCTTTAGATCTAAAAGCTCCAGGTCATATCCCTCCTGTGTTGGATTTAATCTGGAAGCCCTCATGGCTTGACCCTTAACTACATTTTTAAAAACATATTGGGGGTGCATGCTCTTTTTATGTGTTGGTGTATTTCTGTGACATGCCTTCTTGTATACCCCCGTATTCAATAGACCATTCTCCAGTCTCTCAATGTGTATGTCTAAGAATGATGTACTAGATCGTGAGTGATCCATAGTAAAACTTAAATATTCAGTCAAGCATTTATTTGTAGTACAAATTCATATAAAGTTGTTTCATCACCTTTCCAAATTAAAAACAAATCATCCACAAAACGTCTGTAGAAAACAACATTCACTCTAACTCTCTAAAGGAAATAGTTTTTCTTCCAAACTAGCCACGACAATGTTGGCATAGCTGTTAGCGCACGAAGTGCCCATCGCTACGCCGTCATTTTGAATATATATTTCCTCATCAAATATAAAGATGTTGTTGTACAGTATCGTCTCCCAGAAAAGAGTCAATAAATCTACTAGTTTGTCATTTGTTGAATGCATCAACATATAACTATGTACTTTCTCAATACCTTGTTCATTAGGTATTACAGGAAAAGGCTTTTCACATCTAGTGTAACCAATATGTAATGTGCATCATTCATTACATTTCTCATATAATCATATAAATCAAGTAGAAACTGCTTACCGTCTCTTCGAGTATAGGTGTTGGCGTCAACTACTGGTCTAAAAAAAAATGTTCTAAAAAAATAAAGGCTCAGTGACCATCCCCTCCCAGCTACAACTGGTCTTATCAGGGGATTGTTGGGGCATTTGTGTACTTTGGGGAGTCCTTGGATGATGGGTATTAATGGATTGTTAACCCTTAGGAATTTAAATACTTCCAGACTAATATAGTTACTTTTCAGAATATCATCCAACATATAAATTCTAAACACTTTGTTTTCCACTTCCTTCATGTTCATTTTAGAATAAAACTTTTCTTCTTGTAGTAAAGTTATCATACTATCTCTGTCCATGATCACTATGGGACCACCTTTATCCGCTAGTCTAATAATTATGGAATCATCATTGCTTAAATCATTTAAGGCTGCCCTTTGTTTAAATGTTAGGTTATAGCTCCTTTTATTTTTTCTAGATGTGTTCATCTTGTGTATATCATCTTCCACTAGCTTAGCAAAAACATCTAACAATGGATGTAAATTGGGAGTGTATATACTCGGAGCATGAAACATGGGGCCTTCTATGGTATTAGTATTGCGACCATATTCTAATTTGAGTTGAACATTACGTGTAAACATCTTAAGATCTATGATAGTATCTGATAAATCCCTTCTGCTAGTTGGTATGAATGATAGTCCCATATTAAGGACTTTTATTTCATTTACTGTTAAATTTCTACATGATAGGTTAATTACTAAAGATTGTTTATCCATTCCCACATCTTTTTCAGTGTTGGGCCTGTGTGTTCCCCTCCCGACCCTTTCAACTTCCGTCTCCCTCTGCTCATCGACCTCTGCCGTGTGGCTTCGTGTTGGAGGTCTATGGGGAAAGGAGTAAACTGATTTAAACTGTTTCCCTGCCCAGAGGCATAATAGGGAGTTTTCCTTTGAACTATAGGTTCAGTTGTATTATAATTTAATGCAGGAGTTACATTATTGTCTCATTCTAAACTATCTGATGACCCATTTGATGTAATGTCTACATTGACCTTCCTAGTTGTTCTTGAAATTCCTGTATTCGTTTCACAAACACTTCTGTTAACATTTCTACTTTCAGTGTTTAAATTTTGCACATTATCTTCATTTAATACAACTGTAGAAATTATAGTTGAGTGTTTAACTCTAGTGGCATCATGTCCTTGGTGTCTTTGTTCATGCACACCGTTTAAATTACCTCTGGGCCAAGTGAAGACATGGACCAGTTTAAAGTCATTTGTATCTCTTTGAATTTTGTTTCTTTTTTGCTCGAGTAGTCTTTTTTCGAACAGTGAAACATTGTCAAGCATTTTTTCCATTCCCAGTTCAACTTTGGCATTAGGATATTTTGTGCTAATTGTCTGTTTTATGATATTGTTCCTTAAGTCCTCTTCAGGATGGAAAAACTAATTTAACAAATTCATGTAGCTCATACTTCTAAATTTAGTTGTTGATATTTAAATGGTAATTCAGGGTAGAGGTTACCTGTAGTCAGCATTTTCAAAATGCGCAAACCTCTGGATACGATTTTCCTGCGAAGGCGCACTTCAAAGTGTTGTCTTTGTAGTTGTAGTCGTTTAAGTTTCAGAAAGTCAATCTCCAAGGTACCAATTGCTTCAGAAAGTCCCAATAAACTTGTTCCATCAGAGTCATTAAGACTCATATCGTCCGTTGCTTCATATAGCATCAACAGATTTTCATCACCCGCTATACAAGTTTGAAAATGGTCTGATTTCTGGTTGTCCCCAGGTTGACCATTCGCAGCATAGGGTAATACAATAGGAGGCATCTGTATTTCTGCCATGTCTCTGGTGGTGCGAAACAAAATAAAATAAGGCTGATAAAACAAAGATGCACCACCACAGAGTAAATGTTCCCGTGGTGTAAAATAAGAATAAAACGAAAAGTATTAAGCACATCCACAGGAACAAACACAGCTGTAAGTCCATTTCTTCAGAGTTGTAAACTTCTATATACAGACAAAATGCTGCTGGATACACCACAGATTAACTCCGTATACTTTATAAGCGAAAGTAGGTAATACATACTACTGACATGTTATTCCAAATGTCTGCAACCTTTGCATCTCATTAGCTGAGACCAGTCCACATTTCCTCACCACACAAATTATGTAAAAAGACATAAGTGCAGTCACCCTAACTATGTGCAAAAGTGGATGGAAACAGACTTTATTCAATTATTTCAGCTCCTAAAGTCCACATGATACAAAGTCAATGGGCCATCCCACCTAACAACTATGTTTCATTTTTGTAAAGGAGTTCATGTCTGTTTCTGTAATTGCTTATAAATGACTGTCTCACTCTCAAAGGAATATGTAAAAGGTTGCCATAGCGGACCATTTTACAACTTGTAACTACTAATGTTTCGCCCTGCATTTCTTTCCTTTACCAAATGACAGTAGTCAGATTAGTCGCTGCTGTCAAGTCTTGCAGACCACCTGACTCTGTTTCTCTTCTTAATATGTAATTTCACTGCTTAGAATTTGAGCACCACTAACCTCCTCCCATCGTACAGGTTCTCCTTATTTTCTACATTAATTTGCCACGTACTCATAACTGTACAGTTTTTTTGTGTACCTGACTACTTATTGCCAAAGCATAACAGTAACTGTGAAATGACAGTTTTTTTTTTCAGGTTGCTCAGATCTAGCTATGTTTCTTGGCAGTTGTGGCACTTTAATTGGCTCCACATTTAGACCACCTGTCTTGGCAGACACTACATTTATCATGAGATAATAGATGCAGTCATACTTCCTACCTTTAAATATATGCTTTCCTGTCTACTCCTGCCTTGTCTTGTGCTACACTCTTCTGTATCTGCCTTCATCAATTCTCTCTGAGCAACTGAAGAGGCACCTAATAACTAAATGTTCCCCATTTTGATTTGCATTTTGTGGTCCAAAATGGCTGACATTGTTCTTGCTTTCATGCCTCCATGTCTGAAGTGCTCTCTCTTTGGACAGTAGCAGGAGAGCAGTATATGGAACACCTAGAGATTGTCAGTATGACAAAACTTTGTAGTCTGCTTCAGGTCTTTTAGAAGCAATGGGTTACTTACAGTCTTCTGCAGTGCACTGTGGCACTCCCTCCCTTCTAGCTACGTTTTATCATTTCCTCAAAGAACTGGTACTTCATGTGGACATTTTACATATTTTATAGTGCCCTCCAGCTATGTTGGTCAAGTCATATGAAATGACAGGGACAACCATTTCTCCACAAGTAATACCGGATCCCCATCACACGTTGCTGTACACCACCACAAATGATCACAAATACTGTGACACCATGGCAGTAAATCCTCTCATTCTTTCTGTTTGGCAGCTAACATAATTTTTTTTTTTTTACGAATACTTTTGCACATGTGCCGATGTCAAACTGATTTTCTGAGTAAATTCATTGCGCATTACTGATGCGATGCCTCTGTCGCATTACTGATGCGATGCCTCTCTGTCACATTACTGATGCGATGCCTCTGTGTTGCTGCTACACCTTTACTCACACCCTTACTAATTAAATTTCTCATGCACCTTTCAAAACGTTATCTTGTGCCATGGATGCCACCCCTTCACAAACTAGCTCCACTGCAAAATCCAGTATGTGTTCTGTGTCTAAATCCATCATACTGCAGGTACAGTACTTTGCCAAAAAGCCTGGGCTGTCACAGCATCCATCTCCACCTAACCATAACAATCTCCCTTCAACGTCCTTCAACAGCTGCTTCTGATGCTCATGCCAATGGAATTGAACAACTGGGAAGATACTGACTGTATTTCATTGTATGTGGTTTTTCCAATGAATTCTACACAAAGGCACAAAACCTTGATATGAACGCATTATGTACTTCCAGTACTGTAGCTGTACTCATTAGGTTTCCTGCAAGCATTCAACCAAGCAGTGGTTGGCTGTCCCAACTTAAAATTTCATGTCCATTAAAACAGGACACTTTCACAGTAACAAATGTACCAAGTATGGTCTTTTTCTCAATTTCACAAGTTGGTGTCTTGCACACAGGACATATCAGCTTCAACCACAACTTAGCAAGGCAGCTCTCAAAAACAATTAATTTTTTTTGTCCAGCAAGAATCTTCTCCTCTGAAAGTTCCTGAAATGAATCATCCGCCTCAGATGAGACATGATCACTGATGATTCACACCAGTCTGGGTCTTCTCGAATCTCATCAATATTGTTTCTTGTACTAACTATACGATCTTCAGTACAGGCATAACTTAAAGATGCTACTCTCATGTTCTTGGACCTGCACTGGTTCAATGCTAGACTGTAGCACTGAATGATGATGACCATCAACTAGTCGTCTTATGACCTACGTTCTGTTCTGTGCTTGCCTGCAATTCATCTCTCTTCTGTGAGCATTTTGACACCTTACTGTAATTGTGATATATCAATGGTTGCAGTACTACTTTTGGGAATTGAATAGCAATGTCATGGCTTTCTGTCAACCTAACTTTTGCGGTGTTGATTTGCATTTGGAGGGTGGCCTAATGGTTAAGGTGTTTGCCTTGCAAGCACAAGGTGCAGGGTTTGAGTCTCACAAGGGATAATTGGCTATGCTTAAAATGGCTCACAAGGGCAGTTAGCTTAGTACGAACCTATGTTATTGCTAGTATCCGGGATGTTTTCTTGTATTCCAACATTGCATGCATTACTCCTTTTTTCATCTGACTGGACTTGCCGGTCACCTTGCTCAGTTTTGTGAAAGTTCTACTCATTTCCTCAATGTTGTCCACCTGTTTAGAATCCAAAATACAGGCATTCTTAGCAGTATATCTCAAAAGGTCTGCCACGTACCTAAAAACCCTTGCAGCATTTCATGCTTTATAGACACCATTTCACTGCCTTAGGTAAGTGTATGTCACACTGAATCATGGAAATCATATTAAGAACTACTCTTGTATGACAATAAGCAATGTTCCTTTCTTGGCTGTAAAGTGTGTGCTGTGGTACCCACTGAAAAATAAATCGCATCAACTAAGATTAATATTGCAAGTCTGTAATGTCAGTCTTTCACAATACGAGAGTCAATCAGTAATGACGATATCTACTTCTCCTGCCTTATGATGCTGTACCATGACTTCAGACTGAAATTGTGCCCTGTCTGCAAAGCATTAATAGGCACATAGAAAATTGTTTGCGTAAATAAAGCAGAAACATGCCGCTGTGCAACACACTTCCTGACAATTCCATTTCAAGTGTGACCATGTTCTTCTTTCGGCTTTTCCTGGTTAGGGGTCGCCACAGTGTAACTCTGGTCTGCTAATGATTGGCAGTAGATTTTTACGGTGCCAAGGTGCCAGCTCAACGCCCAACCTTCAATGAAGGCACACTCATTCACGCATGTCTTTCGAATGCCACTCGACTGCAGGGAGGACATGCAGACTCCACACAGAAGGTGCTCCAGCTGAGAATTCTTGAACAAGCGGAGCAGCGACAAACTGCTACACTGCTGTCCCCCGAGTGCCAAGGCATGCAACCCATAAATGCACTAACTGCAAAATTGACTATGCTCACTATTACTTAATGACACCACAAAGCAATGAGTTCACATTGATACCATGTGCATGGCATCTTCTGCTATGTTACTGATGTTCTGCTTATTACATATCACTTGCATAGTTATGCTGAATGCCTGATTCTGAGTACAGAGTTGTCTTTGGCTGTGCTACATCCATCTCCATGCTCTGGGGATGATCCTCCTGCTCCATAATCGATGAATGCTATTAAGCCAAATAAGGAAATAAGAATTATACAATTGGCACGCATCTCTCCACTTATGTACGCATTTATTTATTTACATTTGTTTACCGGGAAAGTCCGACTGGGCCAGAAGCCCATTTTCAGCAGAGGCATGAGGAGAAAAGCTCCACAGAAATACTAGCAATATACAATAATTAGTACAATAGTTTACATACAGTAAGATGCAGAATACATATCTTCTAGTTAGTCTATACAAAGCAGTATTCAATGCAGTTTTCTAGTAGATACAGGTTCAAAAAGAAACAAGCATTTCAGTGAAGATCACTGAGAAAAAATAGTTAGTGTACATATTAAATAATAGTTATGACCAAATGAGATTTCCTTTATATATATTTATTTTTGAGTAGTAATAAACACTGAGGAGAGGGAGACTGAGGTAAGGAGTGGACAGTGTGAGAGAGTTAGATATCTTGTCAGTCAGGTTTGGCTCAGAAGCAATGCCAGATCTTGGATAGATGTTCAAATAGTAGTTTAAAACTGGTAGATTTAGGTGTGTTTTAGAGGGTGTGGGGTAGAGAGTTCCATAATTTGGCTATCTGATTTGAAAATAGTTCTTCACCGTAAGTGTTAGCTTTGTTTACTATGAGAGATTCTGTCTGCAGATCTTAGACTTCATGGGCATGAGTGGAGAACAAGTTCCTTGAGGGATGGCCAACAATCAGGATGGAAGATGATGTGTGTGAATTTAAGTTGGTAGAGATAAAGAAGTTTAGGTAGCTCGAGCCAATTTAATTTATGTAGAACAATACAATTTTGGGTTTGGTGGTGGAGGCTGGCTACGAAACGAGCTATTTTGTTGTAGCAAGTTTCCAGTTTGGTTGTCTGATTTTTTTTTAAATTGGGAAAGAGGGGAGAAAGCATATAGGACTGTAGAGAAGATGAAGATTCTGGATATGGCTAGACTGGTATTGTCAGTGAGGAGTGGCTTGCTTTTGTACAATGAGCCAAGTTTGATGTGAACTTTCTTACTTGTGGTGGCTCTGTTTGTCAAATTTGAGTGTGTTGTCAATTGTCACTCCAAGGAGTTTTGTATGCTTAACTGGTTGGATGACTGTGTTTGCTGAGAGAATAGTGAAACGAGGTGTGGTTGGTGATTGTTTGCTATTGGTGAATAGTACTAACGGTGTCTTTTTGGGGTTGAGGATTAGTTGTGATTTACTTTGATACATTTCTATATTATTAAAACCTTTTTGGGCTACTATTTGGAGGTCTGGTAAGATATCTGCTGAGCAGAATAAAGCTGAATCGTCCGCATACTGAACTACTTCAGTGTGTGCTGTGGATGAGGCTAAATCATTAGAGAAGATGGTGAAAAGAAGGGTTCCTAATATGGACCCTTGGGGGACTCCAACTGAGACGGGCAGAAGTGGTGAGAGTTCAGATTTCCATCATACTGTTTCTTGTCTGTCAAATATAGCTTAGGAACCAGGAGAGGGAAGTCTTTGATAAGTTTAGTGAGGCAGAAGTACTATCCTTACATACATACAATACATACCCTTGTCTTTTGATGAGTGTGTCTGTATGCACTAGTCTAGCAGCCTCTCTTGATGGGGAGAATACTAGCAATATTTCTAAAAGTAGGGGAAATTTGGATACGACATCAGGGAACTTCCCCTTTTGAAAAAGTATTTGTTGTGAAGGAATTCTTAACACAATTCCAGTCCTACATACCCTCCATTCAGGTTACCATCTTTCAATCATCTCTACTGAAAATTTCTATTCAAGGAATGTGTTACAGTAGCAGGAGTCACAGCCCTTAACTTCGATTTTTTTCTTGTTTAACCAAAGTGTGTGGCTTGATAACATCCAACATGGACATTCCCATCTTACTAATAATACTTATACTTCCATTCCTGTATTTTGAGTAAATGTTAGTCGCTCAGATATACAACAGCTCATAGTCAACTCTACTGTAGTAATCAGTCACATATGCATTGTCCGATGTTTCATCTACTCTTGAAATTGCATGCTATTATCTCATAATTGGAATGCATAATATTTACCTTTATAAAGTCTCAATTGTACACCATTGTGTAAGAAGTGAAAAAACAAGTGCATAGTATCTTTTCACATGTACTTCGGCCTAATGGACGCCATTTGATTTACCTGGATATTACTGCAGCTGGGTGTGTCCTTCAAATGCTCTTGCATAGGCTGTACTTCTGACAGCAAGTCATCCACAAACTGGAAATTAGAAGGAAAAAACTTACTACATTGTAGGCTCAAACTGACCCAGTGATGTACTCTACAGTTGCACATGCATATACAACAGTAAGGTATCTGTACAGTACTGATTTAGTACAAATAGCATCAAATCCTTAACGCCTTTCTTAGAATCTCCACCTTACTTTAGGCTACAAGTAATGCCGTGGTATGCCACATCAACTTCATTCTGTTACTGACCATCAGCATCAACTTTACAGTACTTAAATACATCCCTGATACTGGTTAGTGGTTTATAATACTTTTCTCAATATTGCTGTTACAACAGTACTGTCCTGACATCACTTTATAGCACTTTTCACTGTACGAATATACATACCTTTCTTCCCATGTTCCATTCAATGTGGTCCACTGAAGTATTTCTTTTTCAATTTGGGGCAAAGTCAAACAGTGTTGGTAAAGCATTGGCCTTCAATATAGGTGAGGTCCACATGGTTTCATTTCTTCTGGCATCAGTTCAAAGCAATAATTCAGCCCAAACATGTCTTCAAAGTGATGGGAACACAAATAATGCTTTGGGATGGTTGATAACCATCTCCGCTTTCACAAATTTTCGAATGTCACCAGTGTCTGTTCCACACCAGTGTATCCACAGTGTGCACAGTTGTGCATCATGGGGAAGTCTATGGAATGACATGCCTTCAGGCAAGAGACCTCATGACAGCCATAAGCCAAACATTGTGGCTTTGTGTCAAATCTTTGTGGATAATCATGAACCTGTACCGCAAAAAAATAAAAGATGCAATTAGTTGCAATACATGTCACCCAATTCACTTGTAAAACACTGTAAATATCTGCTGCATCAAAGCATTTAATCAACAATATAAGTATCTGTGCTGCAGTGCAACCCATGGCCATGGTTGACTGCATCTTATGTCTGTATATAGACAGTAATTTTGATCTGTGCACATTTCTCCAAAATCTGCAATGGCATTGAATACACCTTCACAGGACCTTCATGATGAAGATCAACAACACTTTGGTAGCCTACACCGAGCCATGTACTTGGCAGAGTGTCTAGATTAAATATTACAAACCAGTACTATTTGTGTATGGGTAACTGTGTCGCCTCCTTTGTATCAGTCTGTCTTAAACACAATCCCTTCAAAGGCATAGGTTGCATTAAACTACCTTCACTAATCCTGCCTGAGACATGTGCCACACACATGCACAGTCATGACAGACACTGTCTGAGAAGGCATTATTACCCAGAACTAGCTATGTGACATGGATGTATGCCAGCAACATACCTGGATTTGTGTATAATGCCATCAAGCATACTATGTGTTGTTGAAAATGCACATCTTCATCTTTCAGTAGCATGTCCTGTAATGCACAAAGCATTGCATAACAAAACCTTCACTACACCAGTGCAAGTCTGCATGCAATGCATGCTATACACCCAGACTGAATATTTACTACAATGTCTGGCGAAGTCTTAACCATCATCTACTACATCTCTCATTGACACAATCTGAACCAAATAACGGGAAGACAAAACCTTTGCCAAACCTTTTATTTCCATGTCACAAACAGTGAAGCAGATGACATGTTACACTTCCTTAAATACATGCTTATGTAACTGAATCACAAAGATAATCTGCTGGGGATTAGAGATATTGAACCGGCATTCCTGTAGCATTACACGTATGTATGCCAGTTACTCAGGGTATCCCCATATCTCATCAAAAGGCAGGAAGCCAACCTATTCATTGTCATCTGCAGGAAATTTATATGGCAGACTATACACGCCAGAATGACAACTCTGTTCCCATGTCCCTGCCTTCAGTTGTTGAAAATCTATAAAACATATGCCTGGTATGCAACCATGCGGTACAACCTGTTAAATGATAGTTATTTAGCAACTTCCACCTCAACATGCATTCGTCACAAATAACAGACCAAAACATTTTGATCTTCCTATAGAACAGTATGTAAAATAACAAGTGTGTGTGGGAAAAGTGTTCCAAACATTGGCCAATGACAAAATATTTCAAAACCACAGGAATCAGAATTAAGGATTATGCTTTCCACACATCACAATGTTCTACATTGCTTTCATCTTACACCATTCTGCACTGAACTCCCAATGTGTTCACACAAAATACTCATTTAGCTATGACAGCCTGGCACCACATGCATTCCTCCAGCTGTAATCCATATAACTGGCGGTGGCTGAAAATGTAACTGTCAGAATGTGCAATGTAAGATCTTCCGCCCACTTCATTTTTAGCTGACAGGATTTTCCAGTAGTAACACATCAACCCCATGCAAATACCATATTGATCCTTACCTATTTGGTCCACTGTATGTTGCGAATTGCCCTCTAACATAGTGCATTGCCTGCAGAATAAATTCTAGTACAATGAGGGTTAGGCACACCATTTCAAAGTCTCTGTGGTCAGTAATGCACACTGGCTGATTGGGGAGCTCAAGCTGTGCAATTTTGGCATATGCTCGAAGCGATGATGCACAGAGTAATAGCATTCATGGGGCGGTGTTGTGTTCATTATAACTCAGTTCTGACACGTGCACCAACTCATGTTCTCTGGATTCACGTCCTGTGTTTCTAAATCACTGCTTCCTCATCTGCATTTTGGTCTTTTTTCTGCAGGTGCATATCTGGGTTCAAAACTGAAGGGTACTCAACCATGTATTCATCCCAAACATCACGTACACTGCATCTGTGAAATGTAGAAAGCAAAACATTGTCCCCAAAATGTGACATCAATCCAGTAGCAAAGCAGAGATGCATACATTACCCAATTTTAAAGCCATGCAAAACCATGTCAAATTTAAAAAAGCACAGTGAGCCATGCCATGTAAAATCTGATGAAACATGTTCCAAAAGTTTTACATACTCAGCAACTCAATGGATAGACAAGTAGACTGCTTCGATAAGTTAAGTTCACATTTTACAGTAACCTGCTGTAACCACACAATGCACTTAAGATATTTATATTAGCCCATCTTACATGGAACCAAAATCCTCACTAAGCTCATGGGTACCTGGTGAAATTCTTGTCCTGCAGCTAGTAGCATCAGTTTCAAACACAAAAAAATGTACTTCATCGAGGATATGACTTGACTGCCTGAGAGTCAGTACATAAGTAGGTCTCCACTGGTTTGTTGTACAGATTAGGTCAGGGTAAGCGGGGAAAGTTTAGTCTATGATTGACTTTGCAAATAGGTGAAAAATGCATACCGTGATGACATATACAACTTAAATATGTCTGCCTCACATGCAGATGTAAAAAAAAGTACAGACAGTGAAGAGTACTTTGACATTCCACTGCCACCCGTGGTATTCAGCTTGTGTTAGCAAAACTTACAATTGCTCAACTTTGTAACACTGCTTTCATGTCAGAATGGTTTAGTAACTTGGTAAGTAGTACTGTTAGTCTTATCCCAAACTCTACAACTTTATAAACCATCTCTGTTGCAGGTTACAGTTATCCAGCACACTGCCTACCTGGTGTAAAAGTCAAACACAGCATTGGCGACAGCAGATTTAATGGGTTTATGCCCTGAATATTGTTACTGAAGGCAAACCCATGAAAATCATAGTGTAAAAAAAAGTTGACTGGCTGAATGTCTTGACTCAGGACTACCTTTTAAGAAAAACAGATGGACACCAACTACATATATAATAGATAATGGTATTGAGTCTACAGTTTACCAGCACACACAAATACCTGCAAATAATATGGGAGCTATGAGTGTTAGGGGATACAACTACCGTATGCAATGTAGTACAGAATCAATTCTTTTCAGCTCAGAAGGAAGCAACACACCGATTTTGTGTCACTCTATGTTGAAAATAGTCCATGCAGTAAAGACATTGAAGGTCAATGCACAAACCATGGTACATATTGCTCATTACCCACGCACTTGCAGCAAAGCTTTCCTTGCCAATACTGCAGTATCTATGCAAACCAAAACTGACCTAAGAAATTACATTCAGTGTTGTATAGGGAGAGTGTTATGAAGACTGTTGGCATCACATGGCTGTGTACTGTCCAGTGGACTGGACACTTTTGTCATTCTTGACAAAATCACATTAATGAACCAGTCAAACCAAAACAATTAATTGAATGCTTCCCTAGCCCATTTAGTTAAACAGTACAATTGGCAAGCTTTATTTTGGCAAACAGGACAGAGTCTCTTAAATGACATATAAATTCATCAAGTCCACTGCCATATCGGTATAACTCTAGTAATCTAGAATTTATGGACTTATGGTGAATCACAGATCCTTTGCACAGCTTCATCTGTCTGCACATAATGCTGTTATGCAGTTTTCGGATTTCATCAATGGCATTAATACTATGTGCGCCCTTCCAATGCATCTGTTGTATTATATCTGACCATATAATATGCAGCTTAGGCCACCATGTAAGCAGTCTGCAAAAAATTCTCATTTCCCCTTCAGATCCTCAAGGGGGCATGTTGCCAGGTCATTTCCTCCCAGATGCAGTACTAGAATATCTGCTTCTTTACCACTGGCATATTTCTTGCACACATGCATTTTGTTTTGTTTTTGTATTTCACGCTCACTAAACAGCAAAAGCGCTGCTTAGTGAGTATAAAGAACTGGCTCAATGGACCTTGCTATTCACTCTCTCATGATGGATCTGAATGTTCCCTCTCTCATACAAGCAAACAGTCTTTTCTGCATTCACACGCACATACATTCAGCTTCCACGCACACATGGTTTATTAGGTCTATTTCTATTTGCAAAGTCAATTGTAGACTAAACTTTCTCCTGCATTGCTCATTCTCTCCTCTGACTCTCACACACACACGCACACACAATCTGTTCTGCTTTCATGCACACACGCACAATCGTTTCTGCTTTCACGCACACACTGTTCATTCTCTCATGCATTGCTCACTCTCTCTCATATACACACACACACTCTCTCTCTTCTGCAATCATACACACACACACACACACACACTGCTTTCATGCACGTATTCATTCACAGACATGCAGGCCGAAACATTAACACACATGCACATACATACACACACCGCAGTAAGAGGCTTGGGAACAGATACTGTACATCAAGCATTAAAGAACAGCAGGAGAACAAAAACCAGGAAAATTATTTAATACATTTGTAGCAGAACTGTAGACACATATTTGTATGTAGTCTATATAATGCAATGAACTCACCGAAACAGTAATAGCAACTGATGTGTGTTTCCAAGCACTTTGGAAATACTTGCTCTGATGCTGCCTTTACTCCTGAAGGAAACAGTGGTCGTAAGAGAGTTCCACAACAAGCTATGCATTCATTTATAGCAGTTGTTAACCAGGCCGGCCTAGGTAATGTCTGTGTCAGTGTGGGCGGAACAGTAGGAGAGGGGACTACTGATTTAACTGTGTTTGAAGGTACGTCACATGCATATACAACAGTAAGGTATCTGTACAGTACTGATTTAGTACAAATAGCATCAAATCATAACGCCTTTCTTAGAATCTCCACCTTACTTTAGGCTACAAGTAATGCCGTGGTATGCCACATCAACTTCATTCTGTTACTGACCATCAGCATCAACTTTACAGTACTTAAATACATCCCTGATACTGGTTAGTGGTTTATAATACTTTTCTCAATATTGCTGTTACAACAGTACTGTCCTGACATCACTTTATAGCACTTTTCACTGTACGAATATACATACCTTTCTTCCCATGTTCCATTCAATGTGGTCCACTGAAGTATTTCTTTTTCAATTTGGGGCAAAGTCAAACAGTGTTGGTAAAGCATTGGCCTTCAATATAGGTGAGGTCCACATGGTTTCATTTCTTCTGGCATCAGTTCAAAGCAATAATTCAGCCCAAACATGTCTTCAAAGTGATGGGAACACAAATAATGCTTTGGGATGGTTGATAACCATCTCCGCTTTCACAAATTTTGAATGTCACCAGTGTCTGTTCCACACCAGTGTATCCACAGTGTGCACAGTTGTGCATCATGGGGAAGTCTATGGAATGACATGCCTTCAGGCAAGAGACCTCATGACAGCCATAAGCCAAACATTGTGGCTTTGTGTCAAATCTTTGTGGATAATCATGAACCTGTACACGAAAAATAAAAGATGCAATTAGTTGCAATACATGTCACCCAATTCACTTGTAAAACACTGTAAATATCTGCTGCATCAAAGCATTTAATCAACAATATAAGTATCTGTGCTGCAGTGCAACCCATGGCCATGGTTGACTGCATCTTATGTCTGTATATAGACAGTAATTTTGATCTGTGCACATTTCTCCAAAATCTGCAATGGCATTGAATACACCTTCACAGGACCTTCATGATGAAGATCAACAACACTTTGGTAGCCTACACCGAGCCATGTACTTGGCAGAGTGTCTAGATTAAATATTACAAACCAGTACTATTTGTGTATGGGTAACTGTGTGCGTCTCCTTTGTATCAGTCTGTCTTAAACACAATCCCTTCAAAGGCATAGGTTGCATTAAACTACCTTCACTAATCCTGCCTGAGACATGTGCCACACACATGCACAGTCATGACAGACACTGTCTGAGAAGGCATTATTACCCAGAACTAGCTATGTGACATGGATGTATGCCAGCAACATACCTGGATTTGTGTATAATGCCATCAAGCATACTATGTGTTGTTGAAAATGCACATCTTCATCTTTCAGTAGCATGTCCTGTAATGCACAAAGCATTGCATAACAAAACCTTCACTACACCAGTGCAAGTCTGCATGCAATGCATGCTATACACCCAGACTGAATATTTACTACAATGTCTGGCGAAGTCTTAACCATCATCTACTACATCTCTCATTGACACAATCTGAACCAAATAACGGGAAGACAAAACCTTTGCCAAACCTTTTATTTCCATGTCACAAACAGTGAAGCAGATGACATGTTACACTTCCTTAAATACATGCTTATGTAACTGAATCACAAAGATAATCTGCTGGGGATTAGAGATATTGAACCGGCATTCCTGTAGCATTACACGTATGTATGCCAGTTACTCAGGGTATCCCCATATCTCATCAAAAGGCAGGAAGCCAACCTATTCATTGTCATCTGCAGGAAATTTATATGGCAGACTATACACGCCAGAATGACAACTCTGTTCCCATGTCCCTGCCTTCAGTTGTTGAAAATCTATAAAACATATGCCTGGTATGCAACCATGCGGTACAACCTGTTAAATGATAGTTATTTAGCAACTTCCACCTCAACATGCATTCGTCACAAATAACAGACCAAAACATTTTGATCTTCCTATAGAACAGTATGTAAAATAACAAGTGTGTGTGGGAAAAGTGTTCCAAACATTGGCCAATGACAAAATATTTCAAAACCACAGGAATCAGAATTAAGGATTATGCTTTCCACACATCACAATGTTCTACATTGCTTTCATCTTACACCATTCTGCACTGAACTCCCAATGTGTTCACACAAAATACTCATTTAGCTATGACAGCCTGGCACCACATGCATTCCTCCAGCTGTAATCCATATAACTGGCGGTGGCTGAAAATGTAACTGTCAGAATGTGCAATGTAAGATCTTCCGCCCACTTCATTTTTAGCTGACAGGATTTTCCAGTAGTAACACATCAACCCCATGCAAATACCATATTGATCCTTACCTATTTGGTCCACTGTATGTTGCGTAATTGCCCTCTAACATAGTGCATTGCCTGCAGAATAAATTCTAGTACAATGAGGGTTAGGCACACCATTTCAAAGTCTCTGTGGTCAGTAATGCACACTGGCTGATTGGGGAGCTCAAGCTGTGCAATTTTGGCATATGCTCGAAGCGATGATGCACAGAGTAATAGCATTCATGGGGCGGTGTTGTGTTCATTATAACTCAGTTCTGACACGTGCACCAACTCATGTTCTCTGGATTCACGTCCTGTGTTTCTAAATCACTGCTTCCTCATCTGCATTTTGGTCTTTTTTCTGCAGGTGCATATCTGGGTTCAAAACTGAAGGGTACTCAACCATGCGTATTCATCCCAAACATCACGTACACTGCATCTGTGAAATGTAGAAAGCAAAACATTGTCCCCAAAATGTGACATCAATCCAGTAGCAAAGCAGAGATGCATACATTACCCAATTTTAAAGCCATGCAAAACCATGTCAAATTTAAAAAAGCACAGTGAGCCATGCCATGTAAAATCTGATGAAACATGTTCCAAAAGTTTTACATACTCAGCAACTCAATGGATAGACAAGTAGACTGCTTCGATAAGTTAAGTTCACATTTTACAGTAACCTGCTGTAACCACACAATGCACTTAAGATATTTATATTAGCCCATCTTACATGGAACCAAAATCCTCACTAAGCTCATGGGTACCTGGTGAAATTCTTGTCCTGCAGCTAGTAGCATCAGTTTCAAACACAAAAAAATGTACTTCATCGAGGATATGACTTGACTGCCTGAGAGTCAGTACATAAGTAGGTCTCCACTGGTTTGTTGTACAGATTAGGTCAGGGTAAGCGGGGAAAGTTTAGTCTATGATTGACTTTGCAAATAGGTGAAAAATGCATACCGTGATGACATATACAACTTAAATATGTCTGCCTCACATGCAGATGTAAAAAAAAGTACAGACAGTGAAGAGTACTTTGACATTCCACTGCCACCCGTGGTATTCAGCTTGTGTTAGCAAAACTTACAATTGCTCAACTTTGTAACACTGCTTTCATGTCAGAATGGTTTAGTAACTTGGTAAGTAGTACTGTTAGTCTTATCCCAAACTCTACAACTTTATAAACCATCTCTGTTGCAGGTTACAGTTATCCAGCACACTGCCTACCTGGTGTAAAAGTCAAACACAGCATTGGCGACAGCAGATTTAATGGGTTTATGCCCTGAATATTGTTACTGAAGGCAAACCCATGAAAATCATAGTGTAAAAAAAAAAAGTTGACTGGCTGAATGTCTTGACTCAGGACTACCTTTTTAAGAAAAAACAGATGGACACCAACTACATATATAATAGATAATGGTATTGAGTCTACAGTTTACCAGCACACACAAATACCTGCAAATAATATGGGAGCTATGAGTGTTAGGGGATACAACTACCGTATGCAATGTAGTACAGAATCAATTCTTTTCAGCTCAGAAGGAAGCAACACACCGATTTTGTGTCACTCTATGTTGAAAATAGTCCATGCAGTAAAGACATTGAAGGTCAATGCACAAACCATGGTACATATTGCTCATTACCCACGCACTTGCAGCAAAGCTTTCCTTGCCAATACTGCAGTATCTATGCAAACCAAAACTGACCTAAGAAATTACATTCAGTGTTGTATAGGGAGAGTGTTATGAAGACTGTTGGCGCATCACATGGCTGTGTACTGTCCAGTGGACTGGACACTTTTGTCATTCTTGACAAAATCACATTAATGAACCAGTCAAACCAAAACAATTAATTGAATGCTTCCCTAGCCCATTTAGTTAAACAGTACAATTGGCAAGCTTTATTTTGGCAAACAGGACAGAGTCTCTTAAATGACATATAAATTCATCAAGTCCACTGCCATATCGGTATAACTCTAGTAATCTAGAATTTATGGACTTATGGTGAATCACAGATCCTTTGCACAGCTTCATCTGTCTGCACATAATGCTGTTATGCAGTTTTCGGATTTCATCAATGGCATTAATACTATGTGCGCCCTTCCAATGCATCTGTTGTATTATATCTGACCATATAATATGCAGCTTAGGCCACCATGTAAGCAGTCTGCAAAAAATTCTCATTTCCTTCAGATCCTCAAGGGGGCATGTTGCCAGGTCATTTCCTCCCAGATGCAGTACTAGAATATCTGCTTCTTTACCACTGGCATATTTCTTGCACACATGCATTTTGTTTTGTTTTTGTATTTCACGCTCACTAAACAGCAAAAGCGCTGCTTAGTGAGTATAAAGAACTGGCTCAATGGACCTTGCTATTCACTCTCTCATGATGGATCTGAATGTTCCCTCTCTCATACAAGCAAACAGTCTTTTCTGCATTCACACGCACATACATTCAGCTTCCACGCACACATGGTTTATTAGGTCTATTTCTATTTGCAAAGTCAATTGTAGACTAAACTTTCTCCTGCATTGCTCATTCTCTCCTCTGACTCTCACACACACACGCACACACAATCTGTTCTGCTTTCATGCACACACGCACAATCGTTTCTGCTTTCACGCACACACTGTTCATTCTCTCATGCATTGCTCACTCTCTCTCATATACACACACACACTCTCTCTCTTCTGCAATCATACACACACACACACACACACACTGCTTTCATGCACGTATTCATTCACAAACATGCAGAGCGAAACACTAACACACATGCACATACATACACACACCGCAGTAAGAGGCTTGGGAACAGATACTGTACATCAAGCATTAAAGAACAGCAGGAGAACAAAAACCAGGAAAATTATTTAATACATTTGTAGCAGAACTGTAGACACATATTTGTATGTAGTCTATATAATGCAATGAACTCACCGAAACAGTAATAGCAACTGATGTGTGTTTCCAAGCACTTTGGAAATACTTGCTCTGATGCTGCCTTTACTCCTGAAGGAAACAGTGGTCGTAAGAGAGTTCCACAACAAGCTATGCATTCATTTATAGCAGTTGTTAACCAGGCCGGCCTAGGTAATGTCTGTGTCAGTGTGGGCGGAACAGTAGGAGAGGGGACTACTGATTTAACTGTGTTTGAAGGTACGTCACGAAGGTGGAGACAAATTCCACCTGAAAGCATGCAATACAAAAGAATGGGGCATGGGCTTTCCTGCCCTATATTAGGGAAGGGGAGAAATGTAGAACTGACAAAATGTTTAGTGCATTCTGGTAACTGCACGTGGCTGGGCTGATTTTACAGGGATAAAAGAAAACTCGTAGTTGTGTTTAAATGTGGTGGAGCCTTAGGTTGGGAGGTGGAGTCATATTGTCTTTAGCCAAGCATAACGCACTTAATTTTTTTGGCTCTATATGAGCAGAAGCTCAAACATACAGAAGAGACTGCACAGACATGTTCTACATGTCTGGTGTATAAGGTAGAGGTTAGCAAGATAGACAATATTATTGTGATGTAAATACACACTACAGAAAAAATGAATAATTTTCGCCTCCAGGGCTTAAAATGACAGGGCTTTTTATCAAATGTAGTTATATGCTAGAGATATCTAACAAAAGGAGAAATATATTTATGGAAGATGTGGGAAGTCAGAGGACTGATATAAGTGATTTACACTTTGTAAGATTAAGAAAATAGAAAATTAAGATAAAGGTATGCAACTTGAAAAAATATGCTACATATTTTTCAGTGGTTTGTGTACTAACGTAGATGCACAAACTCCTGAGTCAGTTGTTACTACCTGCTTTAGGTCTGTTTCAAATTTATCTGTAGCTGATCATGCTTGTAGGTTGGCAAATTTAATAGCAGAAGATGGGATGGAGCAAAATGGACCTATAAATGATTTCAGTAATCGGTGTTTGGACCACGTTGAATTAATTGATAATGTAGAACTGGGTTTAAAACTTGTTGAGTCTGCCAATGTGGTGATGTGTATGCAGGAAGGGTCAAATTCTGTGTGTCTGTCTCCAGAAATACCTCACCATGGAAATGGGGCCATTTTAGAGCAGTCCTTAAAGCAACTAGTGGAGCTCTTCTTAAATCTAGAGGAAGATCTTCATTTTTTAATAGAAACACACATTAAATTACTCCCAGTATAAGAAATTTTGTTCACTCTGGTTTGTATTAAAAAAAAAAAAAAAAAAAAAAAAATAGAGATTACAATGCATTTTTAGAATTAAAAAAAAATGCAGTGTTAACTTGTACTTAATGCCGCCGAGCCACCTAGATTTAATATTGGCCTAAGCATTAAATATGTGCCAAAACTGAAAGTTTAAAATTACGCAGAATTACTTTGTGATATTTAAGTCTTGAGCATATGACTTTTTTTTTTGGGGGGGGGGGGGTGATATTGAATTATGAATGTGTTTATTCTGGTGAAGTCTCAGTTTTGCTTATAGATGAAACCACTAATTTAATTAGACATTATTGGCAGTTTTTGAAACATTTTTCTTCACCAGTTTTAGTTGCACTTCCAATTTTTGTCAGTTTTTCTGTGCTTATTGTTACATTCAGTCACATACCTGTGGGGTTAAGTCTGTCTGACAGTACACAACTTCACTTACTGCCATTTGTTCTCTACCTTGAAGCTCTGAATAACTGACTGCTTATGACATATTTTTGTTTTTTTAGTCATGAAGAAGCAATCATTTTTGCTGTTCAAATATATTTTCAGTAGTGTTTTATTTTTATCATTGCTGATTGGCTTTGGGCTCTCTCTTCATGCTTTACCTTGTTTATAAAGTGTTAATCTCATAGCTACTTTAAGACTTTGGCTTGATTCAGCTGGAGTCTGTTGAAACTCTGGAGCGACTATATGAAATGTTTATATATCCGGCTTCACTATTTGATCTCTCCCCATCTACACAGGGATATCAAGGAAATGTAATAGGTTCATAGGTGTGTACTAGACTAATGGCCCTGCGGCCTTTACAAGCCAAGCTATAGGATTACCCTGGCATAGTGCCACCCAGCCTTAGTTCCCAGTGAATTTTCTGTTTCCAATCCACTCAAGATTTTTCTTGAAGAGGGTCAGCGAGGTGCTCTGCTTGACATGTGTGGGACATCTGTTCCATAGCATGGGCAGTCTCTGGGTTATGAACCTGTCTCTCCAGCATGTTCTGTTAATTGTGGTAATGAGGTTGAGGTCTCCGGAGCATGTGGTGCAGAGAGATTGGGATTTCTTTAGATGTAGGAGCTGGGTCAGACATGGCTTTGTAAGTCAAGCAGAGATCGCCTCTAAGTAGGCAATATGAGACGGAGAATAGTTGGAGTTTTTTTGAGTCTGTCCATATAGAACAAGTGTTTAAGGCATAGGATCCTCTTTGTGAGGTACTTTTGTGGCCTCTCCAGTTTTTGCAGGTGTTTAGTGAGGTACATGCCAAATGGGGCATTGTACTCAATGACTGGCCTAATGAGGGAAGAGTGGAGGGAGACAATGACCTCTTTCTTCCTGTATGCAAAACCCTTAGTAATGAGTTGTGCCACACAGGACTTTCTGACCACAGTGGCAAAGTGGTGATCAAAAGAGAGGTTGCTGTCAACCTGTGTTCCCAGATCTTTTATAACGCCATCTGTGTGCAGTGAACTACCATCAATGTGGTAATTCATGGGAACTGGGTTTTTCCCAAAAGGGATGCCAACACATTTTTTGGCATTGAGCTTAAAGCCATGGTTCTGACACCAGTCACTGGTCTCAGTGAGGCCATTATGTAGGATGTCAACATCACTTGGAGTTAATAATAGCTCCTAACTTGCAATCATCTGCGAACTTTGTCAGCCAGAGTGCCTTTGTGTTGGCCTGAACTTCAGAGAAGTAGATACCAAACAGGAGAGGACCCAGGACCAAACCCTGTGGGACTCCACTCATTTACTAGTTGGCAGTCTGACTTGGTCAGCTACTTTCACACTGTGGGTTCTATCTGTGAGCCAGTTTGCAGCCCACCTAGTGATATAGGGGTTGATGCCAAGCTTAGTGAGTTTTTCTATGATTCCTGATTGGGGAATGGTATCAAAAGCCTTGGCCAGATCAATATAGGCTGTATGAACCACCTTGCCTTTATCCACAGCTCTGGTGACTGACTCAGAGAAGTTGACCAAGTTGAGAAGGCATGATCTACCCTTCACAAAACTAAACTGTGTGGGATCCAGAGTTTGGAGATTCCCTACATCCTTGTTTATTAGGTCCATGATGATGCATTCCTCAGCTTCACATATCAGACTCGTCAAGCTAATGGTGCGATAGTTCCCAGGGTCTGTAGTGACTCCTTCTCTGTAGAGAGGGATGACTGTTGCAGTGCACCATTCAGTAGGGACAAAGCCTGAGGTGAGGCTGTGATTGAATAGGGGCACACAGGTGAGGTGCCATTTCACTCTGTTGTTCATGTAGAACACAACCAGATATATTGTCAGGTCCCATAGAAGCTGTATTCCTGGCCTTGGACAGTGCTGCTTAAACCTGTACAGCAGTAATACTGGGTGCTTGGCAATCTACTGGTATTATGATTGGTCCTTTGGGGGGGACGAGAGGGGTAAAGTTGGCACTGAATTTGTTGGCCAGTATACTGGCAATATCTGTTTGCTCAGTATAGGCGTTACCATTGTGCAGTAGCTCAGGGCAAATCTGGCTATTGCCATGCAGATTGTTTACATAAATATAGAAGGCCTCGTGGATGTCTTTACTATCTACTGCAATTCTGTTTTCATAGCTAGCTTTAGAGGATTTGATGAGGTATCTAAACTTTTTGTTGAGGCTGATAAGGGAGTTTTTCCAGTCTTGGGACTTCACCTTATTCCACATCAGTTTCCTCCTTCTGTTGTAGAGTTTGTTTATGGTAGGGTACCACTAGATTGGCATCCTTTTTTCAGAGGAGAGTGTCTTGGTTCTATTGGGTATGGCGAGATCCATGCATTTGTGTACGGGTTTCTACAGGGCATTAGTGTATGATTCAGTAGTCATGCAGCTGTTCTCCATTTGCATGGGTGCCGTGAAGTTAGCCACCTCTGTTTTTAGGAGCCCAAAGTTAGCTTTGGAGAATTTTTTCATGGTGGTTACCTTTGCGGGTGGGGGGTGGGGGGGTGGCAGGTATGTGGATTTCCAAGGTGATTAGTTTGTGGTCGGATCTAACCAGGGAGGAGCTGACATTTGGTATAGAGCAACAGTCGCCCATGTTAGTAATGAATCCATACCAGGGAGGAGCTGACTATTGGTGTAGAGCAATGGTCATCCATGTTAGTAATTAATCCATTATATTTCAACAGTACACATTTTTGCAGAATGTCCAGATTTTGCCTCATTTTTGAACTACTCCTCATAAAATGTTTTGGCAAAATCACTGAGGGTTGAAGTCAAATAATTAAGTAGTTGAGTTTGACTGTATCTATCCATCCACTACCCCTTTTCCGCTTTTTTTTAGTAGTGGCTGCTTAAGGTCTCTCAGGCTCACTGTCATCAGTACTTGATTGTGGTATGGTGGCTGTTAAAGGTGTTGCTGGGATCAAGGGTCATCAGGATAGATGTCTTCCGCATAATCTTAATTTGCAGCATACAACATGCCACAGCAGTGGCAGATTGCAGTTCCCACAGGTATAGTTAGGCTTGCATGCTGTTACAGTGGCAGATTATCTGTGGGAACTGCAGTTAGGCCTCCAAACCTTATTTTCAACAAGCTGAACACTAGCCCCATTTTGCTTTACATTTATAATTGGATGGTGTGCATTTTGGCAATGCTGTGCTTCGTTCTTACAAGTATAATTGAGCAGGACTAAAAGGATCATAGGAAGTTACTAGGCTATTGGTCCTGAGGCCCTTACAAGCTAGCAAAAATTTAGCCCATGTTCCAACAAGTCAGCACCATATGCCACTGTCCAGCAGGGACATAGGTGGAATCCCAGGGGTATATTTTCTGTTCCCCATCCAGTTTTCCAGGTTGCACTTATAGCAAAATACCTCATTAAACCTTTTTATGTGGAGAGGGAGTCTATCCCACAAAAGGGGGAGTCTCTGGGACACATCTTTCCTGCCAACATGTCCTATTGAGGTCACAGACTTGGAGCTTGACTTGCGGATATGCAGCAGTCCCATCACGGCAGGGTCTGAGATTGTTTTGTATCCCAGACAGAGGTCACCTCTGAAGAGTCTGCCGGAGACTGAGTAGAGGGACAGGAATTTTGGCCTACTGTGTAGGGTAGATGTTTGAGGTCCTGGATACTCCGGGTGAGGAATCTCTGTGCGCTCTCCTGCTGCTGTATGTGCTTTTATGAGGTGCATGCTGAAAGGGGGATTGTACTCAATAATGGGTCTTATAAGGGAAGAATACAGGGATGTTATAACCACCTTGTCCCTGGATGACATACCATTACTAATGAGGTGGGTCATGTAGAAGGCAATATGGTGGCCAAAAGGCAGTTTGCTATTGCATGCTTAGTGCCTTATCAATGTGATAATTTGTCAAGACATCATTCTCTCCAAAAGGAATGATTATGCATTTTTTTGGCATTCAGTTTGAGGCCATGTTTCTGGCACCAATCATGTGTTTGGGTGAGACCCTCTTGGAGGATGTCGACATCACTAGGGGAATTGATGACAGCACCCAACTTGCAGTCATCTGCAAACTTGGTCAGCCATAGCCCACTAGATTGGGCCTGCACCTCTGAGAAGTATATCCCAAATAGAAGAGGCCTCAAGACGGATCCCTTGGGTACACCGCTTGTTATGAGTCTACTACTTGAGGTGACTTCCTCTATTTTAACTAGGTGGGTTCTATCAGTGAGCTAGTTTGCTACCCATCTGGTAACATACGGATTGATGCCTAGTTGAGAGAGTTTATCTATTATACCTGAGTGGGGAATAGTATCGGCAGCCTTGGCCAGATCAAGGTAGGTGGTGTGCACTGTCTTTCCCACCTCATCTATGGATTTGGTGACTATCTCAAAGAATTCAACCAAATTTAACAGGCATGACCTCCCCTTGACAAAACCAATCTGTGTAGGATCAAATGTCTGGAGGTTGCCAATGTCTTTGTTAATGAGTTCCATAATCCACTCCATGGCTTTGCAGATCAGGCTAGTTAGGCTGATGGGTCTATAATTTTCTGGATTGCTGTATGTTCCACGTTTGTGCAAAGGGATGGCAGTAGCTGTCCTCCATTCGGCTGAGATGAAGCTGGTACTCCAAGCTTTGCTTGAATAGGGTGCTTAATGGTGCTGCAAGTTCCTGCCTGAGTTCATGTAGGATGCAGACTAGGATGTTATCGGTCCCACGGAGGCTGTATTTTTTGCCTTTGAAAGGGCAGGGATGTCTTGCTCCCTAGAGATAAGGGGAGCGGGGCAGGTACTGGGGATGTCCCGTTTTACTGATGGGGAGGACCGAGGAATTAAGTTTTCACTGAACCTGTCTGCCAGCAGGATGGCTGTATCTACAGGGTTTCTGTATGTGGTGTCCTTGACCACCAGTTCTGAGCAGATCTGGGTGCTTCCCTTGAGTCTGTGGATTCCTTCAGCTTTGCATCTTTTCACCTGTTGTATAAACCCCACAAAAATTGGTTCTTGCAGCAATTATGAAACTGCTTTTATTCACAAAAGAAAGGATAATTAGAGTCTAAAGCTATACTTTTAGACCGCTGAAACTGGCCGTTTATCTGTAGCAAATTTATAATTTCATTATGGATATATACATGTCTGTTAGTGGGGACTCAAAATTGGGTATACAGTAGCCTTTACATGTTAAAATCCCCATTTTTCTTTTTCATTTTGTGCTTTCCCACAAGTGCTTATTTATTCAGTTATCTCCCCAAATGTTAACCAACATCAAACACTCTTGAAAATGATTGGCCAATCCAGGAACAGTGTTGAAATCAGTGCAGAAAGTACCCTACACCTGTTAAGATAATCTTTAACAGGAATCAAGCCAATCTCTCTGGTCATCCAATCGTATTCAACTTGGAGTCCATTATCTGGCTATTGAATAAATGCTTCCACCACTTGCTGGTTTCTCGTGCATAAATTAATTGTAAGTTTTACTGAAAAATAGATCTGATGGTCTATGGAAGAAAGCTCTTAACAGAAATAAGGCTTGTTGAATATACTATGGATGTCCACTTGTTTTATTCCCTCAGTTATGTGCTAGTGTAAAATTTACAGGCCTCTTCCAAAATGTATGTTTTTTAAGGGCTAACTGTCTCATATCCATACTTTCACTTCTGACATTGTATCGTTTGTAACTGTCAACCTGCTCAGTGCTGAGTCCGGCAACTGAACCGTGTGACTAGTTTTTATGAAGTATGGTGACTGAGTGCTGCTGGATTGATTATCTGACATGTATACTAAATGAAATTACTGCTGTTAAAGTTAATACTTCAATTCTTTTCTGCAATCTTCATCAGTCATTGTGTTCATTACCACTGTGGACTCTGTAGTTCTAACATTTCATTTTTATTTTTTTCTGAGCAATCTCCAAAACTGAACACAATATTCCAGTTGTGGCCTCATTTGCAATGTTTACAGCCCAGTATGATGCTGGCTTTAACCACTTCATTTTCACTCCATGCCCGATGGTTTATCTCTGCAATTTCAACTGTCCTTTGCCTTTTCTCCTGCTGAATCACATTCAGCAATCCTTTCTAGTTTATTTTAGTGGCATATCAAACTACCAGAGAAGCAGCTTAAAATGTTTGTACTGTCACGTCAGTGGCTCCTTTAAAATCACACTGTCTTCCTCTGGTCACTTTTCTTAACGATTTTCATTTCTACTGCTAGGCTCTGTTTACTGTACACGGCAGAGTAAAATTTGTTCTTTAAGATGCCTTTTTTTCACTTTCCCAGTGAGCATGTCATAAATTGGATTTAGCTGGCTTGATGTGCCTTTCCAGGTTTGAGGCCTTCATGACTGACTTCCTGCATTTAAGATGTTTTCCTTCATTTCCCTGCCACTGAGACGATGCTCACCAAAACATAATTTGATCCTGGCTTTTTCCTGGAGACCATTGTTAGTGTGCTTTGTGTTCAGTATCTTGGCAGCTCTCTCTTAGTCAACAAATATCTCTTTTATGGATTCAAAGTTACTGACCAAATCCAAGTATCTTTATGAATAGCTATCTTGTCTGAGTAGTTTGCATCTCTCTAAGAGCCCATAGCTGTTTATTTCCTCTCCTGATCAGTTTTATACCATCTTTCCATCTCTCTACATAACTTACTTCCTTATCTCTACATAACTTACTTCCTTCTCTTTTCTTATTTTGAAACTCTTTCCTTTTCTGTTATGAAATCTGAGGAAGTTGTTTAGGGCTTCTGCTTTCTCCTAATCATGTTTTTATTATTTTTTTTTTATTCCTAATACTCTTTGGCTAAACAGCTCAGGGTGCAGGTTTTTGAGAGATTCCTTTGTCTACCACTAAACAGAACAGCTGTATTTCAAGCAATGTGATATTTGCATGGAGCGTCTTAGGAACAAATGACACCTATTCATGTTTACATGTAATGTGTTGAGCATTGGGCAAATATAGTTGCAGTAACTGAAGGGGCATATAAAAGGGCTTAATGCAAACAGAGGATATCCAAAATGAATTACATTATTAATGTGCTTTTTTTCTACCTCTTTAAATTCAGATATCACTGCAAATGAATCTTATTGATGTTGAATTTGAAGCTGGCTGCCCATATGACTACATAACTATTCATGATGGAGGACAGACTAGCTCACCTAAGAAAGGAATATACTGCGGAAAGTATAATATGCCACTGTTTACCTCTGCTGGAAATGCTGTTGTGATACAATTTCACACTGATGAATCTATACAGGGAATAGGATTTGCTGCTAGTTACAAATTTGGTAAGTTTTCCTATCACTACAGTAATATACTACTGCCATTTATTTACAACAGCCTTGGTAAGATAAAGAATCTATTTTTTATAAGGGGGCAGTCTGATGCTTTCAAATACCTATTACAGCTGTAGTGATAAGATTCAGTTGTTCCTACAAAGCACTTTTATGCTGTCCAATATCCTGGTCACCTTGAAGTTGTAATTGTACTAAAGCAGGACTTGAGAATGGCTGCGGAAGATTGCAGAAATACTCCACCATTTATACCCATCATGTAAGACAGAACAGGTAAACACTGCAAAATTAGCATATGGTCAGATGTACGGAATTCAGGAACGGTAGCTGGAAGAAAATGAAATGGGAATCCGATGTATACTGGCTCTTTATTTCTGGAGAAGGATAAAATGGAAACCTGAAATATATTGCCTCTGTCACTGAGTAATGAAGATTCATTTGTTTGGAATAGAAGGCCTAAAAAGAACAAAAGGTATACCATCTCTAATGTAGAGAATTGAGTGTTGCATGGATGCTAACAGCATTCTTGTGTGTCTGAGACATGGATAGTAATAAATTCACCTCCGGAGTAAAGCTTGAGAGGTGAATCTTAGCATCCATATCAAGAGAACATATTTAGAAGAGCAATTGGTGAACTTCATGTAATTCTTTGTAGTGCATAGTTTATCTGTAGTACAAGTTACAGTAAAAATGAGACAGAAAACTTACTTTTGTTACATGTTTTTAAAGCCATAAAATGCTTTGCTACTGCATTTAGAAAGGTAGAGTAACATAGTCCCTTATGTTTGCACTTGCCTTCAATGCCACTCAACCATCCAGATTTTCACAGAATGTCCATATTTTTGCCTCATAAGTTGGATGTGTTCCTCAGTCTGTGGTTCTCAAATTGCTGAGGATCAAAGTTTAATCAAAATTAAATAATGGTATACATTTAGGTTTCAGACTTTGTATCCTTAAGAATCCGCAGTGGTGGTGCTGCGGTAGCGTTGTCGCCTCACAGTAAGATGCTATCCGGTTCGATTCTCAGCTAGAGCGTCTGCTGCGTGGAGACATGCATGAATGGGCGTACCTTTGTTGAAGGTTGTGCGTCAGGGCTGGTAACTCGGCATGTAAAAATCAACTACCAATCATTAGCGGACCGGAGTTCCGCTATGGTGACCCCTAACTGGGAAAAGCTGAAAGGCACAACAACTTTGCATCCTAAATCAAGCAAACACACATCCAATTATTCCAGTAACTTTCTAAAAGTTTAAAACAGGAAGTCAGAGACATGTTACTGACAGACAACAGTAGAAACAAATCTTTTCTTCCATTATTTGTACTGGCAGATTTTATGCCTAGCCCACAGAGACCTGATGTTAAATAATTTTAGCTGTGTGTATGTGGGGGGGGGGGTGCTTAACATTTGTTAAGGTTGGGTGTCGCCCTTCTGTAGTGCTTAACTGATGATTTCTTTTGTTTTCCAAATATCGGTGAGTCATCAGCACTCCATGCACTACAAAATCGTCAAGTCTTATTAAGTGTCCTTACTTTTTTAGATGATTAGTTTTATGATTGATACCATGATCAAGAAACCCTTGAAATACAACACAAAAGTCACTTCATGGAACAAAAATATTACACCAGAAATGCATAAAAAATTAACAAAAGTAAAATGTGTTCATTAAATGAAATAAGCAAAACTAGCATAAGTCATATAATCGTATGAAATGTGGATAATACAGTCAACTGTCGAAAGTGTGATGACTGCAACTGCAATTCTAAAAACTGAATGACTGCAAAGCAGTGTCTCATGGTACATACTATTCTGTAATGCTCAGTATATTCAACTTTTAAGTCAAAGGGATGTGTGGGAGGCACAGCCCCCAGTTTTCTGGGTACGAAATGCTTGAAATATTTGCCAGTGAGTTATATTTTACAGTATTTTTGTGTGAACTGCAGGTGTTTTTGACAGTGTAAAGACTTAAACGAAGAAGTCTCATATCTCTAAAAGAAGAGGGATATAGTAGCCATTCATCTCTCATAGTAACGTTACGTTCCTACAGACTGAGATTTGTCACTTTTCACAAGCTGAGATCAACCTTCAGAGCTAAGAAAATTAGATAAAATAGAAAATACTTTCTTTCCTCATAACATTGATAACTAATTTGTAATGGGAATGCAGTTCCTTGTTTCTTTTCTATCGTTTTTTAAATATATTTTATAAATCCGCTTTTTACTGAAGTATTTATTTATTTATTATTTATTTATTTTACATTTGTTTACCGGGCTAGTCCAACTGGATACATATCCGTTTTCAGCAGAGGCCCGAGGAGAAAAGCTCCACAATAAGCATACAGACATTGATTTACATACTGAAATACATTTTTGTAGAAAGAAACATAAACAGGGAAATACATTTTTGTAGAAAGAAACATAACAGGGAAAACAAATTAGACCGGGAAATACATTTTTGTAGAAAGAAACATAACCGGGAAAACAAATTAGACATACAAATAAATTAACTAATTAGAAGAAATGCAAGTTATAGAAAAAATAGATTAATTAAGGACAATGTACAAGAGGAGATAGAAAATGTAGGATGTTGAGATATAAGAGAAAAGAGAGACCATTAGGGAACAACATGAAGGAAAGCAGGGAATTAGAGATTTAGTCTGGTTTAGTGCAAGGACATAGCCAATGAGAATTAAAGAATAATTTGAGATTAGTTTTGAATTGGCTGAGAGAGGTAGCTAGTCTTAGGTTATTTGGAAGGGAATTCCATCGTTTTCCAATGGAATTGGCAAAAAGAGCATCGCCACCTGAATTGTTGGATTTCGTTGTTTGTACCAGGAAACTATTTGAAGAACGAAGGCTATTTAGATTGGAATAGGGGGTTAAAAGTTTGTACAATGAGGGTTTTTTTTCTGGTTCTTTGATAATTTTGAATGCTTCACTAAGTTGGTTAAACTTGAGAAGATTGGGGAGTTCTAACCAGCCTAATTTTCTTAGATTGAGGCAGTGGTGAGTACGGTAAGGCTCACCTGTTACAAATTTGGCAATATGGTTATAAGCTACAGAGAGTTTGTTGAGCTCAGTTTTTTTGAGGAAGGAAAGTACCGGAGAGGCGTAAAGTAGGGTGGAGAGAAGGTGAGTGCGTGCGATGGTTAGTTTAGTATTGGGAGTAAGAAAGTTCTTAATTCTATACATGGAACCAAGTTTCTTGTTTACTGTCTTTATAGTTTGACTAATGTGAATATCAAATTTGAGCTTGTGGTCAATTGTGACACCTAGTAGTTTGGTATTGGTAACAGGCTCAATGATCGTCCCGTTAGTGGACTGAACATGGAAGGCCATATTATTAGAGAGTGGAGGGTGTAGCCCTAAAGAAGTGGCTAAGGTGGGGAGAATTAGTAGTAGGTTAGTTTTTTTAGGGTTTAGGATAAGTTTCCGTTCAGTGAACCATTTTTCCACTGCAGTAAAGCAGTGTTGGGTGGCATTCTGGAGGTTATGAAGAGAGAGATCAGAGCAAATCAGCGTAGAGTCATCTGCATATTGAATGCAGGTGGCTTTAGGGATGACTGAATGGAGGTCGTTTATGAATACAGAGAAAAGAAGGGGACCAAGTATGGGGCCTTGGGGAACTCCTATTGTGTTAGGTAGTAAGTGAGATGGCTTGCTTTGCCACTGAACTGCTTGTTGTCTACCAGAGAGGTAAGCATTAAACCAGTTTAGGGCCAGTTTATCAAGGTGAAGGTTTTCAAGGGTTTGTAGTAAGAGTTGATGATTGACCATGTCAAAGGCTTTTGACAGATCAAGAAATAGAGCAGACGTAATTAGTTTGTTGTTACGGTTGCTGTTGATTGTGTCAACAAAGGAAAGGAGGGCAGTGGTAGTACTATGATGGGGGCGAAAGCCATGTTGAGTTTTGGACAAAAGATTATTTAGAGTGAGATAGTGTAGGAGTTGTTTGTGAGCACATCTTTCCATTAATTTTGCTATAGGTGACAGTATTGCTATCGGTCGATAGTTAGAAGTTTCCGTGGAGGAACCACCCTTATGAAGAGGGATGACGTAGGATATTTTCCAAAGAGGGGATTGTGCCCTCTGTTATAGTTCTGTTAATTAAGATTGAAATGGGTTAGGCTACAACATCTGATGCTATTTGTAGGTATTCGGCTGGGAGTCGATCGGCCGATAGAGTGGATGGTTTAAGTTTTTTCAATAGGGTTCTGATATAGGAGGTAGATATTGGCTGAAGGTTAAAGGCGGGTGGAAATTTGCCAATAGCAGTAGTAATAGAGGAGGAAGAAGAAGGTAACTGACTAGCTAGTGACTGAATGGTCTCGGTGAAAAAAGAGTTGAAAGTGTTAGCTACTTCTACAGGATCTTTACCAATAAGTTTCTCTGGGGTGGGGGTAGAGGATTTCCCAGAATGAAGGAGGTTATTGAAACCTGCCCAGAACTTCTTTGGGTATTCTGGTGTCTATCCTGGAGGTGACAAAATAGTTCTTTTTATTCCGGGTTATGTCTGATTTAGTAGAATTTCTGAGCTGCTGAAATTTAATGCGGTCTAGGGGTGCTTTTGTGGTTCTCCACTTGTCCCATGCTTGGTTTCTAAGCTTAATTTTTAATTTGGCTTCCTTTGTAAGCCAAGGTGCAATCCAGACCATAGATCTGATCAGTCAATTAGGGGCATGAGAATCCAGTATATTTAGAAATGTGTCATTGAAGAATGTCACACTCTCCTCAAGGGGAAGTGTTTTTAACATGGACCAGTTACAGGATTTGAGTTCAGCCAAGAATAGTCCTGGGAGAAATTTCTTCTTATTTCTAACAAGTCTATATATGGGAGGATTTGTACAGGTCATTTTATGTTACATGATAAAAGTGACAAGGTGGTCACTGAGGTCATTGGGGAGGGTCCCACTGGTATAGTTTAGTGTATCTTTATTGGTAAGAATCCAATCAATGGTGCTATCTTTTTGATTAGCATTTCCAAATCTTGTTGGAGATGTGATTTTTGGGAGAAGCCATGTAAGTTAATGGGCAGAGGATTCTTCTGGTCAGAGAACTTGGACCAGTCAATGTTAAAGTCGCCCAGTATAATGGTTTCCTGAGGGTAGATCGTGGTTAGCCAGCTTAGGGGTTAGCTCAAGGGTATCTTGGTTATTCCCTGGTGGGATATAAACTACAATAAGGTTGATGCTTTTATGGTTGTTTAGGCATATTTTTAGGGAAATTAGTTCCATATTGGAGATCTTAGGAGGTTGTAAGGGATTCAATATGATATTCAATGGGTTTCTAAACATTACAGCTATTCCCCCTCCCTTTTTTTTATTCGATCTACCCTAAGCATATTATACCCAGGTGGGAGAATCTCTTCATCCTTTGTGGAAGGCTTGAGCCAAGTTTCAGTTAGACACATGATGTCTGGGAGATGTGTGGCGAGTATAGCATGGAGATTGTGAACCTTGTTATTTATACTTCTTACATTTAGATGGAAGATGAGAAGAGAGCTAGAGGTTCTTAGAGCTGGGTTAGGGGTAATATAGTCTGGGTTAGTGGTTGGGCCTGGGTTGGGGTGAATATCTCCATCCTTAGCAATGCATTTTTTCAGGTGGTCTATCAGTCTGAGTAGTTTACATATTATCTTTAGACTGTATTTTGTAGTGGTGGCTTTAGGGTGACGTAGCTTTAGATACACACCTTTAAAGCAGGATGTTGTAGTGGTGTAGTTAGAAGGAGAAAACAGATTAGTGGGAAGGTTTGAGTAGTAGCAGGTGAGACCATTGGGGAAGTGAATGCCCTGGAGAGTTTGGTTTTCATATCTGGATGAGAAATAAAGGATGAATAAAAGTAGAGGTATAGTTGGGATAATAGAATTTATTAGTTTACCCATTTTTCTGAAGGAGGAGATAGCTAAAAGAGTGGGGGGGGGGTTAGGTAGACCTGCTGAGATATTGGTAGATAGTTGGGATTGTAGGAGGAGATGGTTTAAATTAGAGGGAGGCTATGATTGGTTCAGGATTAAGTGTGATGGGTTTCTTGCTTGATAAATATAGAGATAGCAGGGGCGGGTGGGATAAGGGGGCAGGGTGGAGAGCGGAGCGAGCCCGAGCGAAGCGGAGCGGGGATACACCAGTCAGGAGTTTGCAAGGTCTTAAGACCTGCTGCATGTAAGTATAGAGATTGTGTTTTTAAACTGAAGTGTATTCCTTCTTCTAAGACCTAGTTGTTGGGGAATAGTTGGCAAGTTAGGTGAAGGCTTTGAACAGCTGCAATTTATACTATGGCTTGATTAAACACTGCAAAAGGGCTTGGGATATACAAGTTATTTAGTCAGTCTAATTTTACCTGTCTTGTCAGGTGCCAGAAATATGGTGACATAAGGTACCAACCAAAGTACCACAGATATATTCTTTGTAAATAATGTTTTGTTGACAGCTTTTCTTTTGAATTGATAAAAATAGAGTTCTACCTTTGTTTTGGACCTTTTCTTCTCAGGCCCTCAGCTAAAAATGGACATTTCAGTTCCCAGACACTTTCCCAGTAAATGAAGGCAAATAAAGTGGTATAGTGACTTAAGGTACCAACCAGTGTGACACAGGTGTGCAATGGAAATGTGAGCTTGCATTTTAATGCATTATAGATGTTTTATTATAATCAAAATACTCTGCATCTCATTTTGGTAGTGATCTGATACATTCATTGCATTGTATCCAAAGTTTTCCGTTATTGAATTTAGGCAAATTGCTCACTGATCTCTGCAACCCTCCCAAAGATACATATTTATAATGTTGATAATTCATGAAATAGTTGCTTTGCTTTCCAAAGTATAAAAGTGCTATTAAGAGAGAACTTGAATGTATCATGTTTTCTGTCACACTTGATAAGTCTACAAATATTAGAAAGCATTGGCTATTTTTCACCTCTGTTAAACAAAAACTGCATTTACCTATTGAGAAAATATTGTAAGCTGCTTGCCACCGTCATGCTTAATTGTGAAATGGGGTGACTTTGCTCAAAGGAATGTAACTTGTCCATGACAAAACATACTGACGCTATTTAACATTGAGGATATCCAGACTGGTTAGACTTTTCAGTAAAAGGTATTTATAAAATGGTATACAAATTTCATCTTTGCTTCAGCTAATTCCCAGAAACCAAACTATTTCTGAGTTTTATCTAAAATTCGAAGCCACGTGGCACTGTTCTATTGCACTAAAACTCTGTTTTTTGTCGGCCCTTGGAACTGCTGACCCTCTTATTGCTAACACATTGCAGTAACTCACCCTGTGTTACTCTGAGGTTATGCTGTGGTACGTTAGACATGGTTCTTAGATGGACACTGAATGACGACTTCAGGATTATACATTTGTTTACAGAGATACAACCCTTGAACTTACTGTGAGAAGCCACAGGCTATAAGTGTTTCCTTGGAACTGCAGAAGTTTGTGAAATTAATGGAATATATATAGTTAGTTTGAAAGTGCTGTTTCAGCATTCCCTTTTCTCCAAGGTAGAGCATCTATCTATGTATGTGTGCATATGAATTTATAGATGGTTCCCATTACCCCAATTATTGAGATGTCTACCTTCACATTAGGGGGTGCAGGGAGCTTGCACCTGCAAAAAGGCACTTTAAAAGTATGAATGCAGTTTTAGCAGTTTGCTGTTGCTAATGCTGAATCAGACTTTAATTTTCTTAGTGTCAAGACTTCCAGTATGATGCCTCAGTTTTATTATAGGGCCCGGTATCCTGTTACTTATGCCCATTTATGGTATATCCATGCCTTCATTCAGCACCATTTACTCTACAGTACTTTTCTGGCACTTTCCACATAGTTGAAAGTGGTGTAAATATTACTTGAAAGTAAGAGCAAGACAAGGGGCTACCATCGTATCTGCGTAATTTACCATCTGCAATGCACTCTAATGTCCTTAAGAATACAATACTTTGTAGTCTATTAAGTGGGTTATTGTGTCATAAACATTTGTAACTGAAATTAAATACTGATAGAGCTACTGATATAGGACTGGAAATCCAAACTAAATATATTTACTGTGTAACAGCAAAAATAAATTGTCAAAGGTATTGTATAGCATGACCTGATCAATGGCTGAAATGAGGTTATGACATAAACATTGTAGTGCAAAATACTTCATGATTTATACTTGGAATGTTGTTAGAGACGGGTATTTATATCAACATGACTACTTGCATCTTAACTTAAATGTAGAGATTGTTTTAAAGGCAATTCTGAAACTGACACTGAATCAATATTAAAAAAAAGAGAATTTGGCGAACCAAGACACTGCTGTGTTAAGAGAACAAACCTTGGTGGAGACAAACAGTATATTCGAAAGTATGAAAGTGCAACCTCCATAAAACAAGTTCATTGGTTTTCTGCACTAAGAGATGCAAGTCATGAACACATGGCTCATGTAAGCACATCTGGAACTTTGTGGGTGGCCACCCTGAAAAGTTGAATGTATAAAAGATATTGGCATCTTTCTAAATCCATTATTGGCATTCTCACACATATTCATAACCTTAGTAATAGTTACATCACTCCATCTATAGATATAGGTCTATTTCAAATTGTCAAACTGCCAGAACATCGAACTGCATATGGCTGAGGCCATACGCATGAAACCTTGGAACATGGAAACCTAAATATTTTTTTTTCTGCAGTAGGGGGCTACACCCCCCCTGCACCCCCTGCTACTTAAATATACCAACTCCAGGATCACACTTACATTGAAGTGAATGGGAATTTTTTCCTAATGTGATCTGCATGCAAACAGATGTTCTAAAAAACTGTTTTCATCTCTGTGATCTGTTCAAAACTCCAGATGTTCAACAGTCTGAAGGGGATCCATAGATATATAGTACCAGATTCATTCATCCTTACACTAAGTGTACACGATCTGTATTCAAAAACATCCCTAACCAGGGGCAGCTTGTGGTACCAGACTGCTGGACTACAGCCCCCCCCCCCCAATTTTCTCTCAAAAAAAAAAATGAATTAGTATTTTTTTACACTTTGAACTAGTGTGCAAATCTGAAGATGCACTGTGATGTGGACCTCAGAGCAGCACTCGTGCATGCTCGTTCTGATTTTAGAAGGAAGAAGAAAAATCTTTCTTTTGTGGGCTCTTTTTAAGCAGTCCTGGTCGGGAAGACTGCAAGCATCAATGAAGATGCCGAGAAGTCCTCGAAGTTAAAACCCCAGGATACTGGAGACTAACGGGACTTGTAAGTCAGCAGCATATCCCATAGTCTGAGTACATGATGCGGCTGCTGATTAGTTACTTTTGCATTCTCCATGTGCTTAAACTAGACGTAAAGCTGTGGGGGAGACAGTGAGAGACAGAGGGAACTCCATCTGTCATTTATTTTTTTTTGATTGAATGAGACTCAGAATCAAACTTTAAAGTAAAAGAAGGCAAGGAAGACTGTTTATAAATTAAAACACCCAATAAAGTGTGTTTTTTGGGAACTGTCGATTTTTTTTTCTTTTAAATATCCTAGCATGGTTAACCAAATACTGGGGCCACACATACTAATAGTCAGCGTGCTTTGGGGGCTGCTGATGACTTTTTGTTTTTAATATAATCCTGGCAGGGTCAACCAAATACTAGGGAAGCAATGTGTCTTGGGGTTGCTGATGCTTTTCTCTTAATATAATACACTGGCAGGGTCAAGCAGATACTAAAGAGGTAGTGTGTTTTGGAGACTTTATTTTTTAATATAATATCCTGGCAGGGTTAACCACATAGTAAGGAGACTGTGCACTTTGGGTCTGCTTAACTGTGGGTGTCTTTTTTTTTCCTAATAAAATATCCTGTCAGGGATCAAACAGATATTAGGTGCACAGTGTGTTCTGGGGGCTCCTTGTGGATGAAATGTTTTTTTTTTAACCTAATATCTTTTTTTTCAGGGATAGGGAAGATAGATTAGGATGGTGTGGATGTTTTTTTTGAAACTCTGGCCTTGCACTGCAAAAGTACGTATGGGTGAACTGAAGCAAGTTCACCTGCAAGTTCTTAACTATATAAGACAAAAGAAATACAGTAATGGAACCATGGTCTTTTCTCCATTATTTTAAACCTTGCAGGCTCAAAGCAAATACCGTGGCTAGGCAATCAGGTTGGGGGACTATGCCTAGTATGTCTGAATGAAATAACTGGGCCTTACTGTTGTACTTGCTTTGCAAGAGTAATGTGAATTTGAATGAAGTTAAGATCGACCGCAAATTGTGAACCCTGACAATTGTTTGTGAAAAAAATACATATATTAATAACAATGATGTCTCTTATCCTTTTTTGTCTTTTAAACTTACAAGATAAAATCAAATACTGTGGGTGGGTTGGGCAAATAGGGATTGGAACTATATGTGAAAGAAACAACTGGCCCTGGTGTTTACTGTTGTAATTCCAGCTTTGCAACACTGTACTTCCAGATAAATGTAATCTAATTATCACATGTATGAGTTATCTGTAATGTACGTTTCATATCTGTTCATGCATATAATGAATGTCCCCTTAAAAATGTTAGTAATATGTTAGAGCTTTTCTCCCCGGATATATGCTGAAATTTTTTTTATACAAAAGACAGTTGGACAAACTGGATAAACAAAAGTAAAATGAAATTTTTTATTTGTGTAAGGTGAGCTGGCAGAAAAGTTGTGACTGTTTATGACAATTACGTGAAATGAATGCAACTATGTAACCTGATACCATTATTTCTACTTTAATCCTGGCAGGGTCAGAGCAGATACTTTTGTTCAATAATGGGGTTGGGGGGGCTTTTTGTAAATGAAATGGGTTGACTGGCCCTGCTGTTTACTGTTGTAATTCTCGCTTTGCAAGATTAATGTGTATTTTGGTAAAGTCAGCTGCCATACAAGCTTTTGTCAGTGTGTCTCAGAACCACTGTCACAATAAGAGTTGGATTGACCTTGAATTGTGAATAATAAATTGTTAGTACAGTGAAATTTCCAAATCTAATTACTTTTCACTTGGCATTGTACAAAATGCAGATTATCTGATACAGTACAATGTGTGGTTTACTACATCGTGTGTATTCGTAGTTTCATGCAGTCAAGACCAACCATGTTTTTACTGTTTATAGATACTTAAGTTTTGTGCTGTTATAGCATAACCTAAACACCTCATTGGCTCTGAATGTGATTTAGTCTAGTATTTGGTAGTCTATTCAGATGTGCGATAGTGATTGAGCAGTTATTTTATGTAAAATGGTAAGCAGGATTAGTGTTACCACTGTAACATAGCTCCACCCCATCAAGCTGGCCTTGCCCCATTCAGGTGTTTCATGCAGCCCTCCTTTGACGTCACCAGCTGCCACTGTCAGTACCACATTGTTTATGCTTTCTAGTCACTAAAAGATTACACGAAGTATAAATGTAACCTACACTTTGTGGTAACGTTTATGAATTCCCCCTCAATGTTTAAGGCTGCAAGAATATCAATAGGAAAACTAACATTAGGAGGAAGAAGGGTTGTTATCCTATCCTTGTGATGTTGGTTCACTCAGAATGGTGTACACTTAGTGTACATATTCATGAATCCCGAGGATAATTTCCAGCCTTATAACCAAGGAAGGCAGGATTGTTAGCAGTGATGTGCTTCTACCTGAAAACTGTTTACTCTGGATCAGCTCAACCAATGCTGAAAATACTGTGAGCTGCATCTGTCATTTCATTGTTGGCACAAGTAAAAAATCTGTTGTGTTGTCTTGCAATTAAATAGGCAGGTTAGCTTTAGCTTCCTGTTCCCCTTAGAATCACTTATTCATTAGCATGTTTTTCACAGGCTCCTTCACCTAGCGAAATGTAAGGTCTTGCATCATGAACTGACCATGAAGAAATTTTCCAGATCCGCTGTATTTTCTGATCCCTCTGCTCTTGTTAGACCTCTCAACTCTCTCACCTGTGATCATAAGCCCCCCCCCCCTCCCATTTTGGTCCATTTATCAAGAATTTCCTTTCAAGCACAAAATGTCTTCTCAACAGAGCTATGCAAGCTTAGTTGATGTCCTGTGTAACACCCTCCCTTTGCTGCTCACCTTGATTTTTGTTGAGTACAAACAAAACGTTATTTAAGCAGCTGACTGCAGATGTTTTTTTTTTATTTTAACTTTATTGCAAAGCCAATGCAAATAAAACTGATAAGATATTGAAACATTCATGAATAAGAAATTCAATAACAGTGAAAAAACTGTAAACATGTGAAATAAGCAATTTATATTAAAGAGAAATATGAATTGATGAAGAAAACAAAGTACAACCACAGGAACTGTTAAACATCTGTTTGCATACATTAAAGTAACTGCTGATATTGCTTGCTTTCAGGGACCAGCAGGCAGTTTCTGTACAATGCTGAGCAGTCCCCCCTATTATTTCACCCTTCCTATGTCTCTGCATTTCACTTTTCCTACCTGCTTTTCTCTAAGTAGCTCATTTTACATTCAACATCTGTCTTAAAGCGGATGCATTCAACATCTGTCTTAAAGCGGATGCATTCAACATCTGTCTTAAAGCGGATGCATTCAACATCTGTCTTAAAGCGGATGCATTCAACATCTGTCTTAAAGCGGATGCATTCAACATCTGTCTTAAAGCGGATGCATTCAACATCTGTCTTAAAGCGGATGCATTCAACATCTGTAGCCTAAATTAAATACACTGCATTCTATTTTCTCTATACCAATTTGCCATTGTTATGCATTCCCTTTCAGGATGGCACTTCCTGGAGTATTCATTTCTGAGCAGTCCTAAATTTTATGCAGTTACATAAAATTTCTGTTTTGTTTTGCTCATTGTATAGAGACTATATATTTCCTTATGTATATTCTAGATGTAATAGTTGCATTAGTTGTAGTGTTTAGATATTTAATATGTTCTTTAATATTTCACTGATATTTTTATATTCTGTAACTGTTATGGTTGTAAATGGGCCTAGACGTTCAGTTTATCTGCCTACTATATAAATAAATAAAAGCCTTTTTGTTGTCCTTAAAGTTATGCTGTAGTTCTAGAACATTTGTCGAGTTCTAGAAAAGGTTCTGCAAGTATTTTAGAGAATTTAGTAAATGATTAGTTTAAAATGTCTGGCCCAGTTAAGTTTGAAAGGAATAAGATCCCAACCACCACTCTTTATTAGACCTCAAGAAGAAATCTACTGATCTAATTATAAGCTGGGAGGAAAAGACCAGGAAGGTGGGTTAACATTGCATCCAGTGTCTGCAAGTATGACAGATACAACACCAGCCAAGACAGAATATATTTTAGTTGATTGAAGATATAAGCAGGATGATAGAAAGATGGAAGAGCAAATCAGGCACTCTAGTGGAAAAATTTAATATAAAGTAAAGATCAATCCAAAGCAGGGTACCTACTTACAGATGTAACAGAGGGTACTTTTAGAAGTGAATTAAAGGATCTGCAAAATTTAAATTAAAAACTGAGAAGACAATTCTAGGCTAATGCTGATCCTTATTGGAGGGGAATGTGCAAGCATTCAAACTTATGAGGTGAAACGTGGATTAAATCAGTGAGGTGAAACGTGGATTAAATCAGTGAGGTGAAACGTGGATTAAATCAGTGAGGTGAAACGTGGATTAAATCAGTGAGGTGAAACGTGGATTAAATCAGTGAAGTTCGAAGAGAGAGAGAAACGTGGATTAAATCAGTGAAGTTCGAAGAGAGAGAGAAACGTGGATTAAATCAGTGAAGTTCAAAAAGAGAGAGAAACGTGGATTAAATCAGTGAAGTTCGAAAAGAGAGAGAAAGCAAATTATGTACTAAAAATGGCATGGGGCGCAGAGGTTCTGTTGAAGTGATCAAAGAATGTCCTAGAACATCTATTCCTAAATGATACATCTGCAGTAATAAGCAGATTGGGTGATCTCCATGGAGGGATGAGTGTCAGTAGAGGAAGGGGAGATCCCAAATCTGAGGTCAGGAAAATATCTTGGATACAGACAGCCATTAGAACAGACTATGGAAATAAACGTGCTTTCAGGATTAATCACCCAAAAAGTCAAGGGTAGATTTCTCCTAAAACTAAAATCACACTCCTGTAGCTTGCACTAAATTTTAAGTTTATTTAAAAGTACATTCCGTTTAGAATACAGTAAGAGTCAAGACTCCATCCTCCTTTGTAACTCTTAATTTCAGTTTATCTGCAAGCAGGTTTAACCTGTTCTAATCTTTTGGGTAATGCAGTCAAAGCATATAATGGGCAGGCAGGACTAATACCTAAATGTAACCTGCTCTTTGCATGGCTGTTACCTTAACACCACATTGATACTTCACCTACAACCATTTCTGCACTTACTTCAGTAGCTTTATAGCCACTCCCACCATTCTAAGCTTCAACGGTAACCTTGTATCAAGGACATAGTTAAAATCTTTGCTGAAATATAATTGCACTATATTCGTGGCTCAATGCTGGTCCATTTTCAGCCGCTGTCCAGTCAAAGAAGCAGATCAAACTTAACCTGCTGCATTTCCAAGAAATAACCTGATAATTAACTAAGGATTTTACATGTTTTTATTCATAATGAGGTCAGCTTAAGTCCATCATTTCAATGGATGCACATTGTCCTTCAATTACACAAAGGCAACACCACGTTACTTCAGCACTTTTAGCCCTTGTTAGCACAGCTTTCCCATAAAGGTCACTTGGAAAAATATGTGCATGCACTCTCCAGTAACTCTCAGACTTGTTTGAAGTGATTAACTATTTTTCCCTCATATGAAGTGGAGGGAGTTGTACAAGTAGAAAATAGTGCTTAAGAGTAAAGATTCCATTAGGAATCACTGACTACAAATCATGTATGTACAAATCTTCCCATTTTTCCTCAAACAGTATGAAGACTCTTTTTGTAGGTTATCCCATCTTCCAGCAACCTTTTCACTTGTGCCTTTGAAGCCATGAACTGTCTGACACTGACTCTAGTCCTCTCTATATAGACTTACTCCCTTCTATTATCTTTATGCCATTTCTTTGTCCTTAGACTCTTTCCGCCACACTGCCATTTTAATCATTCTTGTTTTTCGTTTGATGTCCAGTCCCCATGCAGTTTCATCCTACATTTTATGGTTTGCACTTTGTCCACTTAAGTAGCTTTTCCCATTCTATTTCTTCTAAGTCTGGACTCTCCTGTAGCCTGTTACATGGTGCCTACACTGAGTTGTGTCCTTTCTTCCTGATCAGATCCCAGCAGTGTGCAATACACTGTCTTGTTGCACATGATAACCTATTATATTTGCCCATTTTCTATACCATTTCCCCAGTAAATTAATAATTAATCATTGATATTCACTAACGCTCTTGCTTCCACTATTCAATGCCTCCTTTGAGTCTCATTTTCCACTGCACAGGATATACAACTACCCTCTACACACAACTTGCCATTTATAAGACATCTGTACCCTGCAACCACCATGCCCCAATAATTTCTGCTGTTGTAAGTCTGTATTACCTGCATTCTGCCTGTTTCTCCTGTTGCTATTAGTACCTGCAGCTGCCTATCCTTTCCTCTGGATCCAGCGATTGCAACTCTGCACTGTCCATCCAGCTTTCCTCCTCTTCCGACTCTGTCCATTCCCCTCTTTTTGACAACATTGTCATTCACGGCCTTATTTGCTGGTCATGTCGCATCACTTCATCACAATTTAAAGGCATTATCATTTTGGCTTACCACTCAAAGTCAAAGTAAACTTTGTCATTTAGGACTATATAAGTGCAACCTAAATGAAATTCCTAGTATCAACCCTCCAGAGAGTACATAGGAAGCAAGGATAACAAGAACAACATTATAACATTTCACTTTAAAAAAGATATTAAATACAAGACCCAGAGAAGGGTAAATAAACCAATAATAGCATATAAGCCCCCCCAGACAGTCATAAGAATACTGCACATAGCAGCAAGACAGGGTAGGATTGCACATGTTAAGATTCTCCTCCTTTGCTCATCTGCATCAGACAAACAGCAGGCAATTGCACATAAGAAAATATATTGCTACATCAAAGAAAAAAAAAAAAAAAGATACTGCACACTTTTCAGCTGAGCTATGTATTGTGAATGATTACTGACTAATTGGTGGCTAGTATCCGAGTTTGTAAGTCTCAACACTGTTGGGTAGAAGCTGTCAAGTAGCTGGTGGTCCTGCAGTGGATATGCCAATATCTCTTGCCCGAAGACAGTTGTGTAAACTAGCCATGTGCAGGGTGAGAGGGGCACAAATTAGTTTGGAGGCACATTTAATTCTTCTTGCTGCGAAAAGATCCTGGATTGATGGTAAGTTGGTGCCCATGATTTTTCCGGCAGCTTGTACTAGCCTCTGCAGCTTCTTTCTTTCTGCTATTGTATTATTACCAAACCAAACTGTGAAGCTTCTAGTGACAAAGCTCTCAACTGCTTCTCTGTATAATGTGGTGAGAACAGTAGGTGGGAGCTTTGCTTTTTGAGACATTGTTATGCTTTTTTGACCAACTGTTCAGTGTTCACAGTCCAAGAGAGATCCTCTGAAATGTCGACCCATAAAAACTTTGTACATTTGACCCTTTCCACCTCTTCACCATTTATCCTGAGCAATGAGTGTGTTGTTGAACTTTTCTTGAAGTCTATAATGATTTCTTTTGTTTTATTGACAGGTCATGGCTGTTCTTAACACACTGGTCAATCAATGAGTAGTAGACCTCATCTCTGTAAGCTCTTTCATCCTCCTCTCTGAGGCCCACAACTGTAGTACAATCTATTAACTAAATGATGTGATTGGCGTATTTTGCAGAACAGTCGTGGGTGTAGATAGTAAAGAGAGGACTTAGCACACAACCCTGAGGAACACTGGTGTTGAGTATTATGCATCCTGAGGTGGTGTTGGCCGTACATGTTTTTTGTGGACCATTCATAAAGAAGTCGAGGCTCTAGTTGCACATGAGCTTGCTTAACTCCATGATGTTACAAGCTTGTCAATAAGCTGCATTGGAACCACTGTATCGAATGCAGAGCTGAAGTCAGCCTGACGTAGTTGTTTCCCTCCATATGATTGAGTGATACGTGGAGTGCCATTGAAATAGCATCCTCAGTGGATCTTTTAGCCCAATAAGTGAATTATATCTACAGACCCTGGAAACTGCAGACCCCTAATTTTCACTAGTCTCGCATGTAAAGCCATGGAAAGAATCATGGATATGTTCAGTAGAGATATGGTAAACCTAGCCATGGAAAGAATCATGGATATGTTCAGTAGAGATATGGTAAACCTCTAGACACTGGACCCAACCCAGTTTGGTTTCGCAAAGGGCAGATCTTGCCTATTCAACCTGGTGGATGACTTTGAGAAAGTCAAGCAATGGATGAGGGCAAAATCATTCACACTGGCTACCCTGACCTGGCCAAGGCATTTGACACAATACCCCACTTAGGCATTGTTGACAAACTCAAGAGGTTCTGTACAAACCCATGTGTCACCTGGTGGGTAGCAAACTGGCTCACAGATAGGACCCAGTTAGGTAGAATTGAGGAGTCCACATCTACAAAGAGCCAGTCATAAGTGGAGTCTCTCGGGGATCAGTCCTTGAACCGCTACTTTTTGGCATTTACTTAGAAGTCAAGGCCAATGTCCATGGTCTCTGGCTGACAAAATTTGCAGATGATTGCAAATTAGGAGCAGTCATTGAAGCTCACACTGACACGTATGTTCTACAAGAGGACCTGACAACTGGTGCCAGAGCCATGGACTGAAACCTAATGTTAAGAAATGCATAATATCCTTTGGGGAGTCTCCCATCCCTGGTAACTATTATATTGACCCCAGTAGTTAGGGACTTAAGGACACACACAGATAGTAATCTAGCCTTTGACGATCATGTGTCTACAGTGGTGAGAAAATAATTATGTGTTGCGCAACTTATAAACAAAGGTATGGCATCTAAGTCCAAGGAAGTCATTGTTCCACTGTTATCTGCATTCATCAGATCTATGATTGAGTACAATGCCCCCTTTGATATGTACCTAACCAGGAATATCCAACAATTGGAATGTCCACAGAGATTTTTCACTAAAAGAATACAGGGTGTAAGTAATATGTCCAATGCAGACCGCCTCAAGGCCCCTATCCCTGTATTCTGTCTCCTACAGGCTTTTGAGGAGAGGAGGAAAGCCGCCTAACTTATCAGTGGGAGTGATAAGCACTAGATAGTCTGTCTACCACAAGAGGAGTGGTTATTGGCCCAGAAATTGTAGTTTATTGACCATTTGGACAGTTTGTCCATCTCTTTCAACTTTCTGGTTTAAAAGACCACATCTGCGCTTGTTTTCCATCTTTCCTGTAACTAACCTACTGAGAAGCACTATAAAGCCTTAAACTGATACAAGCCTTCAAGTTTAGAAGAGAGACTTTGGAGCGATTATCAGTTTTCTGTACTTTCTTGCTGTACTTAACTGTTTTCTACCTAAACGCCGATTTTCCAGCGTTTATTGTAATTCAAAAGCTTGTTTTTTTTCACATTGTACTTATTTGACTGCCTGCACTTTTAAAAAGTCATTTTTGTTTAAATAATTTAACTGTTGTAGGCTACACACTAAAGTGCGATAGCCTTTTCTGATAGTTTGTAGTCTTTTAAAGCTGTGTATTTTCTACTGTTTTTGCCTTAGCTTTTCAAAAAAAAAAATATTCCTTGTTTCCTGCCTTTCTAAGCTAGTATAGTCCAGTTGTCAGGCTAGTGCTGAATTCAGGGCTGTTTTAACAAGTTTCTGAGTTGCCCATACCTTACTTGGATAGAAGAAAGTTTCTCTGCTCCCCTGTGAGAGAGGGGAGCTTTGAGCAACCTATCTGTCCCTGGAGGAGTGGTTCCAGTCCAGAAGTTAGTAGTTTATTGGCCATTTTGGGCTAATTTCTATCTCTTTAATTTCCCTGCTATAAAAACTGCACCTCCCATCACAAACCAGAGAACACATAAAACACCAAATCAGTGTGCCACACAATCACAGCCCTTAAGGCGAAATATCATACCTAACACACTACTAATAGGTAACGCTATAGTCAGGCACACTGACGTCCCACTCACTAGGCTGCACAAGCAGAAGGTTACTGTTAGCTGCCTGTCAGGAGCCAGAATCTGCCACATAACACAAGTACTCAGGTCACTCCAGAGCAAGTATAAATATGACTCTGTCATTGTTCATGTTGGTGTGAATGACCTGAGACGTACCTCCCTGGACTACATGAAAAGAGACCTGGAAGAGCTCTCTGATCATGTAGCCCAGGCTGGTATGACCCTGACCCTGAGTAGCATCCTGCCCTCACAAAGAACGATACCTCAGTATAAAGAAAAAATTATCAATTTCAACAATTGGCTAAGCTTCTGGTGCCATTCAAAGGGAACCAGTGTCTGTCAGCCTGTGACGACATGCTCGACAAGCCACGTTGCTAATCAGGAGATGGCTTGTACCCATCACCCCTAGGCTTTCGAATACTGGCAAAGGATCTTGCTGCCCCCATAGTGCCTTTTTTAGGCAAGGCTCAAAAGTCAAACCCACCTCCATAAACAGCACAATTAACAAAAAACTGAGGGTTACGCTACTCATCGCTAGGAGTTTAAAATCTCAAAATGCATGCGCTAGAAGCACTCTCAGTATGGAGAACGTTGACATCTGTGCAGTAACTGAAACCTGGCTCAAGGCTCCAGAGAGCACCCCAGCACTACTGGGCTACAACTTGTACCACATGTTTTGGCCACAGAATATGAACCGAAACACAGAAGGCATGGGTGTATCCATATTCATCAAGGATACCTGCACCTCCAGGTTAGTGGCGCAGCATGATACCTCTGAGATCATCCATGTGCAACTAACATTGGGCAAATCTGTAATGCAAATTGTGGCCTGCTGCAGATCACCCTCCATGATTCAGGGCCACCACTCCACCTCTTTCTGGAGAGAATGGAAAACATGAAGGTCCTACCGAACACCCTGAAATTGGGCGATTTTCAATTACCCTACCATTAAATGGGAAAACTACTGGAGTACAAACTCCCAGGCCCAGCACTTCCTGGAATTCATCAACTCAAATGCTCTATATCAGCTGGTAAACTCCCCTACCAGAGGTGAAAATATATTGGACCTGGTCATCATAAACATGTGCGACACATTTTCCACACCGGTGGCCAACCAGTCACTGGTTAGATTAGACCATCAACTAATCACTTTGAATGTCCACACCCCACCACCACCCCCAACTAAGGAAACCACAGTAAAAATCTTTTTTAAAGCAAACTTCACCTTACTTAAGACAGAAGCGGTAAGTTTCACAGCCCCCACGCTAAAGGATAACGTTGCCCAAGATGCAGAAAAATTTACAAATGTACTCTATGAGCACCTACAAGGATGCATGGATCATGCCATCCCTAGCAAAACCAAGACTCACTCCTCTAAGAGAAGGAAACCAGTCTGGTGGACCCCTGCCATAAACCGGCTATACAATAGAAAGAGGAAACTAGTTCAGAAAAAAAGCAAATCCCGAGAAGGAAAGACATCCCTGATCAGTATCTGTAAGAAACTAAGGTCCCTCATAAAATGATCCAAGGCTAATTTCGAAAGAAAAATAGCCATGAATTCAAAAGATAACCACAAACCCTTCTTTTAGCTATGTTAAGAATCTAAGTGGCAACTCACAGATATGCACTGAATTAGTGCAAAATAGCACAAAATATACTGAACCTACTGATATTGCCAACATCCTGGCAAATAGATTCAGTGTAAACTTCACAACCCCCTCACCCCCAAAACGGTACACAACAATACCAGACAAGTGTAGTGTCCCAGAAATCACAGATGCACAGGTGAAAATAGCCCTTTCAAAAGCCAAAAACAGTGTCAAAGGGGCCAGATTGTGTCCTAGGCTGCATCTTGCATGAACTACAGAACTAACTAACCCCCCACCTAAACATGCTGTTCAACCTCAGCCTCTCCACAGGCTATGTTCCCATAGAATGGCACATAGCAACAGTTATTTCACTCTACAAAGGAGGGGCCACAACTGACCCTGGTAACTATCACCCTATAAGCCTGACTAGCCTGGTCTCCAAGGCTATGGAGCGAATCATCATGGAACTCAGTAACAAAGACATTGGGAACCTCCAAACACTTGACTCGACCCAGTTTGGCTTTAAGGGCAGATCACGCCTAATAAACCTGGTTGACTTCTTAAAGACAGTCACCAAGGCCACAGATGAGGGAAAGGTTGTTCACACAGCTTACCTTGACCTCACCAAGGCTTTCGACACCATTTCCCACTCTGTTATTACAGAAAAACTCACTAGCCTGAACATAAACCCCTACGTCATGACATGGGTTGCCAACTGGCTTACAGATAGAACTCAGATGTTAAGAATAGCAGACTCCAGGTCTGACTATAAACCAATCACAAGTGGTGTCCCACAAGGCTTGGTCCTGGGACCCCAACTGTTCAACATATACTTCTCAAAAGTACAGACAAACACAGGAGGACTATGGCTAACCAAGTTCGCTAATGACTGCAAACTAGGAGCCATAATTGATTCTCTGGCTGACACGGACATCCTCCAAAAGGGCCTTACTGAGACAGACACCTGGTGTCAAAGTCATGGCCTCAAGCTAAATGCCAAAAAATACATAGTCATCCCGTTTGGGAAAAACAAAACACTCACGAATTACCACATAAGTGGCAGTCCCCTTAATACAGAAGAGGTAATAAGAGCTCTGGGGACCCAGGTAGATAGTAATCACTCCTTTGACAGTCATGTTGCCAAAGTAGTTAGGAAATCCTATGTGGCCTATATAATTACTAAAGGGTTCACATCTAGAAATAAGAGGTTATAGTGCCCCTCTACTCATCACTCATCAGACCCATCATAGAGTACAATGCCCCATTTGGGATGTACCTCACAAGACACTTCCAACAGCTGGAAAGACCACGAAAGTTCCTCAAGAGGATTACTGGCCTCAAACATGTGTCCAAATGCAGCCCGTCTGAAAATCTCTGGCTGTACTCTGGCATATCGCTTACTCAGAGGTGATCTCTGCCTGACTTAAAAAGCCATGTCCAAGTCACTGCGAGCCATGTGCTCTAGTGAGCTAAACCTCACCACAACAATAAATAGAACATGCTGGAGGGATAGATTCCTGACACAGACTCCCCATGCTTTGGAACAATATTCCAAACTGCATTAGGCAGAGGCCCTCACTAACACTCTTCAAGAGAAACCTTGAGTGGATGAGTAACAGAAAATACACCCCTCGGATCACCAATGGGTCTGCTTGACAGAGGATTAGTTAATTAATGGGGCGGCGAAAGCCAACACACTCTGGCTAGGCTTATAAATGCCCTCAGGCAGATAGCCTAGTTACCTGCCTATGAACCTATCTATGCCTGGCATACATAGCATTGTCAGACTCCACTCTGATGGACCTCCTGCATATCCACAAAACAAACGGCATCAGAATTACCCATTCTAAAGACTTCAACATTGTCTGTGATATAAATAGGTATGTGTTGCAGAGACTACCATGTCTGTGGAACAGGCTCCCTATCCATGTGAAGCAGAGTTTCTCCCTAACCCAATTCAAGTGCAACTTTGACAACTGTATGTGAAACCAGAAATTTATCCCTGGTTTGGCACCTATATCTCTAATGGACACAGGTAACCTGTAAATGGTTCATCTCCCGGGCCAATGCTTACACTTATCAAGGGTATCAGAACTTGTCAGATTTGGGATGCATGGCTATACTTAAGACCCTTGTGGTCGTTAGGTTCATAGGTCTATGTAGAGGGTCGAAGGTGGATGGAAGTTTTGCCAACAGATGCCTTTTAACTAGCCTCTCTAAGCATTTCATGACATTTGAAGTTAGAGCAACTGGTCTGTAATGATTCAGGCAGAGGCTGGGTTAGCTTTTTGGGGGAGAGACAAAATTCGTCACCTTGAAGCAAGAGGTAACTTTACCAAGAATAAGGGAGGTGTTGAAAATCATAACACAAACAAAAGGAGCCACCATAAAGTGAGAACCTGAAAAACTTTAATGGTTAAATAACCATAATAACAACAGAAAATAACACCACAGACCGGTTTCGGCCGGATTAATACACAGCCTTCGTCAGTGTAAGACAAAAAAGAATAATTAATGAGACTTAAATAAACCCATCTCCAATCTGATTGGTTGTCAAAATTGTTCATTAAGACCTGGTGGAAACAATCCACCCAGTTTTACAATCCATTTTTTCTCTTTTGTGTTTAAGATAGAGTGCCACCCTGTCTTATTACATCGATTACCTTTAATAATATCAATGATCATGAAGGAGAACTTGGCAGAATGGTGAACCATATGATGTTTATATAGAGCATTATTAGCTCGTTTATTTTTAATGTTGCTAATGTGTTCGGATATTCTAATTCTAATTGGTCTAGAAGTTTGACCGACATAAAATGAACCACATTGACATGTAGCCAGATAACCCAATCACTACTGCAATTTGCAAAAAACTTGAGATCGAACACTGAAGAGCAATTTCTGCTGGAAAATTGTTTGGATTTAGTTATCCTATCACAGTTCGTACAGTGGCCACAAGGGTAACAACCTGTTAATGGTTCCCCTGTCAGGGTAGTCTGCAAGACATGTGGTTGATGAATCGTGGGATCAAGTTTGAAATGATTGAAACAGGACCCAAGGTTTTTCCCTTTTCGGAACGAAAATAGACATTTGTCAGGTATAATGCTATCAATTTCCTGGTCATATTGTAATATGTTCCAATGCCTGTTCACACTTTGTATTAACTGGTCAGAATTCCTAGCATAAGTGGTAATGAACCTAAGTGGAGCAGAATTTGTGTTTGAATGTGACTTGTAGTTTAATAAATTCTGCTTAAGGAATTGACCAGATTGCTTGCACTTGAAACATAACCCATGCCATAACTTCTGGATCTGAACCTATCAGTAAGATCCTTGCGTTGTTGCTGAAATGAGGAGTCTTAAGAACAAATAAGTTTCATCCGAATGAATTGTGATTTGGGAATATTACGTGCAACATGTGGGGGATGGAAACTTGAAGCATGAAGAATGGTGTTATATTCAGGATGCTTCCTGTATACTGATGTACTTAGTGTAATCAGGTAATCTGGTAATAGAAACATCTAAAAAGGTAATGGTATTTTTGTCATAATGAACAGTAAATTCTAAGCCCCAAATGTTGTTGAGGTAAGAGATAAATTCATATAAACCAATAATATCACCTTTCCATACCAACCAACAGTCATCTAGGTAACGTCTCCAGATATCAATATATTCCAGGAAAGAGTTAAGGGGATCGTACATGATACTTTTTTTCCACAAAAAGGTCCGCATAGATAGGGGCGAATGAAGCCCCCATCGCGGTTCCCTTCGTTTGCCAATAACATATCTTTTGATAAAAGAAGACGTTACTAGTAAGAACAAATTTGGCTAATTCCACCAAAAATGAATTGAAAGAGGGTTGATATAGACCAGCTTTGTCTAACCAATAGGCCAAAGCTTCCAAACCAGCATCATGAGGGATGTTCGTGTATAATGCACAAACATCAAGAGTGCACATCAACCAATCCTCTTCCAACTGACTGTCAGAGATAATCTGTAAAAAAAAAAATTGGTAGTGTCATGTAATCTAGAACGTATTGAACCAAGTAATGGTTTAAGGTGTTTAGTGAGAAATAATGACAGTGGTTCAGTAATGTAACCTCTTCCAGAAACAATGGGTCTACCAGGGGACTTGGATGGGTCCTTATGAACTTTAGGTAAAAAATAAATGTACTGAATGGCAGGGTCATGTACCAAAAGTTGTTGTACTGTATCATTGGTTATAATGAATTAATCCCTAGCCCAAAACAGAAATTCTTCGTTTTGTTTCTGAAATCTGAAAGTGGGGTTGAAGGTCATGGAAGAGTAATATCTCTCATCTGATAATTGTCTGTTGGCTTCATGATCATAATCACACCAATTGAGTGACAACAGCCCCACCCTTATCCGCAGTAATGATGACAATATTTTTATTATTTTGAAGTTCCAAAATGGCTTCCTTTTCTGCCAAAGAAATGTTATTAGGTTTCAAACGTACATCAGATCCTGAGAAGTGAAGATCTTTGAGAATACTGTTTTGGAATTGATGTACCAATGGATGCATGGGTGGGTTAAATGAAGATTTGTGATATACAAATCTGTCCGCATTATAGTTACCAGAATCACCAAAATACAGTTTAAGATTTAAAATTCTGCAAAATGATACCACATCTTGAGCTAATAATTCTTCAGAAGTCATGAAACCAGGTACAAAGGAGAGACCTTTATTCAAGACGGACAATTGAGTAGGTGTTAAAACAAAGTCTGACAAATTTAAAACATTGTTGGTTACATTTATTTCTGCATGACCATTTTCAAAAGACCTTGTATGTTGTTTATGCTTTCTATCCCCCCCCCCCCGCTTGTATCTAGACCTAAAGGGATTTGGCCCGTTGTCCTTTTGGGAGTCGGTGATCCTGAAGCTGACTGTAGTTCATTGTCCGTCCCAGAAGAAATATCCTCAGTTGAAGACCCTGATATTACACCAGGTTTTTTGAGGATGGAACGGGGCCTTTTTCTCTTGGGGGTCTTAGTAAAACTAGGTGTAAATCTGACTTTAGTGTTTTTAGCAAAAGGATTGGCACTCTGGTAATCACTCTGATCCCTCTGAAATTTTTTGATTTTCCTTGTACGTAATTGTTCCTCTAGATTATTTAAATCAGTGGCAATGTTGTTCAATTGTTTGGTGAAAAAAGATTCACCCTCAAAGCATTTCACATCCTCCACCAGCTTGGTAACAATACCAATTTCTGAGTCAATAACTCTGTCATGAAACTTAGATAAGGCCTCCACAAAGGACATGGTAGCTTGCTGTTGTATAGTGGACCACTGTTCCGTCAATTCCTGGTCAGCAGACCCAAAATGGGGTTCAATATGTATCCTAAGGCCTCTAGGGGTTGAAAATAATAGTTAGGACTGAGGATAGTTGATCTGCACAGCCTTTAAGTACTTTGCCCAGTATTTTATCAGGACCAGCAGCCTTCCTGGGGTTCACCTTCTTAAGCTGAGATCTCATTTCATTGGAATTAAGGCTGAGCACTCCCTCCTCCTGGTCAATAAGTAGCCTTGTAGCAGCCACATTGTCCTCTTCAAATCTGCCAAAGACGTTCAACCTGTCCAGGAATTCATTGTTGTCTTCACACTGAGATGACCTGGTTTTATAGTCAGTAATCTTTTGTATCCCTTTCCAGAGACTCCTTTTGTCTCTCATGACTGCAAACTGACTTTGTAATTTCTTTCCATATTCCCTCTTGGCCTCTTTAATGCCCCTTTTTATGTTTGATCCAGCTTCACTGAGACCCTTCTTGTCCTTGGCCCTGGATGATGCCTTTCTTTCCTTCAGGAGATCATAGACTTAGTTGTTGAGCCATGGCTTTTTGTTTGCTCTGATTGTGATGCTTTTGATGTCAGACGCATCATCAACTCACTTAGTGATGTAAGCTATTACTGCTTCCATGTAATTATCTATGTTCACCTGCTCATCTGACGAAGCTGCCTCATTGAAAATGTCCCAGCAGGTACTATCAAATCAGTCTTGGAAATATTCCAAATCCCCCTCATGCCAGACCCTGATCTGCTTTAACTGTAGACTTTTCTCAGGTCCGAGTCAGTTTGTAGGCTGGTAGAAGCATGACAGTAAGATGGTCAGACCTTCCTAAGTTAGGTTGTTGTATTGCTCTGTAGGTACCTTTGACAATGGAATATGCCTTGTCCAGAATGTTTGCACCCCTTGTAAGAAAATATACAAATTGATAGTAGTGGGGGTAGCACCTCTCTCAGATCTGCTTGATTAAAATCACCAGCAACCACATGTGCAAAGTCTGAGTTTTTCCTCCGCAGCTCACAGGTAGTTATAAGATTGCTTAAGGTCCTCAGTGGTGATTGTACTGGGTGGAATATATACCACTGTTACATATATTCCAATTAGCTCTCTGGGTACATAATAGTGTCTGCATTTTAAGGACTGGAATTCTAGATTATCAGAGCAGTTTGACTTGAACAATCTCAGTTCTTACACCATTTTTTATTCACATAGATGCAGATTCCACCCTCCTTAGCCATTCTATGCAAATCTTGACATCAGTCTGCACGAAAGAGTGTGCGACCTTCTTACATAACAGCATTAACATTGATCTTGTTATGCAGCCATGTCTCAGTAATCATCAATAAACAGGTATTTCTCACCTTATTTTTGCTGTAGAGCTCTAGCCTCAGGTCAACCATTTTAGTATCCTGTGAGTGTGCATTTGCTAGCAGTATTGGAAGCAGAGCAGGCCTGTAAGGATTAGTTTTCAGCTTTGCAGTAAATCCAGCCCTGCAGCCCCTTTTTTTTGATTCTCTATCTTTTCTGTCTTGCCCTGAGTGGTCCAGAACTCCATGATTTCTGTGAGTGTAGTAGGCCCCAGGAACTCTGCTGACTGCAGGGAGTTTAGCCAGCAGCATGAAACTAACTGCTTAATTTCCAGAAGATTCTGTCTGATGTAAGTTAATGTACTTCCACTTAAAAGCCCATAAATTGATTTTCTTGAACTTTTGTGTGAAAAAGAAGACCGATGAGTATCTCTCTCTGATGAGCTGACACAGCCGCAGCCACACAGGGCGCCTTTTTTTTTTTTTTTTTTTTTTTGTCAACTATGTGGCTAGCTATCCCTGGCCAACCGGAGATCTGTGGTGCTGCAGTATTATGTTTAGGCAGGATTAGAGGTGTTCAGTCATAATCCCACAAACGGTAGTTTCGTACCATTGGCTCCTCAGCCAAGCACATACACCAAATGTCTGAACCTGCGGTTCCTCTCATACTGAGCAGTATTGCTATCGCAACAACACATCATCAGTAGGGTAAAACTAAACGGTCTCACAAAGGTCTAAACCAGCTCACGTTCCCTATTAGTACGCGAACAACTCAATGTTTGGTGCATTCTGTTTCACAATGATAGGAAGAGATGATATCGAAGGATCAAAAATCGATGTAGCTATGAACGTTTGGCTGCCACATGCCAATTATCTCTGTGGTAACTTTTCTGACACCTCCTGCTTAAAACCCAAAAAGCCAGAAGGATTCTGAGGCCCTACTTTCACTTCAGTCCATCTTTAGCATCGGTACTCCTAAAAGCTGGAAGGAAGCATTTTCTTGCTGCACAACTCCTTCTGCCAAGTTCACCATAAGCCCACATGGTATCATGTGTCTTTCCTCCTCCAGGTTTCTAGGCCAGTTGTTGCAGTATTATGTTCTTTCTTTGACCTGTTGACTCTTACAACTAGAAGCCCTTTCAAGAGGACTGACATGCTACCTACCATCCAGCTTGCTGTTCATCCTTGCTGCTTTACCCCACAACCCCACAGTCTCCTTTGTCAAATCATTTGCTCCAAACTGGAACCCTATATTGTATGCACATCTGGCACTTAATAATCCTTCCAACAATTATATGACCTCCACTAGCTGCTGTCAGCTCCACTTTAATTTCTACTTCCACCAAGTGTTTGGTATCTCCCCTGGAGCCCACCTAATTCACCCCCTTGTTAACCAAGGCATTGGTATGAACCCCTCTGTCATTATATCCATTATTTTATGTTTTCTCCTCTATGGCTGCACATTTAAGGCCTTGTGCTTCCACCTGTGCTGCACCACTGTCTTAGCACAGTACATTTCCTCTTCATCCCACCTTCTTTCCTCCAACATGGCCATGGACCCATTGTCCTTTCCAGTCATTGATTCTCCTATGTCCTGGAATTCTTTCCTCTTTGCTCATTCTTGGCCATACAGTGCAATGTTTTTCCGTCAGCAGCTCCTCCTTTCCTATTGGCTTTTTCCATGTTAAGTTTTCTGGCCTTCTGCTGCACTAGCTTGTGCATCCTTCCTTATAGTCACATCTTGCCGTGATCCAATCTGCCTGTCCTGTTCCTTGCCTAAGTAATCCAAGACCTTTCTCCATCCTACTTGAGCCTCTGTTAAGCACTGAAACTCGTTATGTGCTCCTACCATTTTTCTTGGCTACCATACCGCCAGCTCCTCCTTCAGGAATTGTGTTGAAATCTGGTTAGTGATTCAAAGACATCTACCATCCAGCTTTGGTCTGATGTCTGAAATCTGTTAGATTTATTATGATTTCATTTAATAAACAATATTTTGGCTTCATCATAGTGAATATGCATTGCCTTCCTGTGTTTTAAAGAACTACTAAAATCCTTAAAAATGGCATTGCTTTCATTTTAGACTCCATATCACTTGATAGCTATAAGGTGTGAAAAACAGCCAGTGGTTCTGTTAGTATGCAGTACTGGGTAGCAAACACACAGTGGTTCTGTTAGTATGCAGTTCTGGGTGGCACACAGTGGTTCTGTTAGTATGCTGTATTAGGTGGCACACTGGTTCTGTTAGCATGCAGTACTAGGTGGCACGTGCAGACAATGGTTCTGTTAGCATGCAGTTTTAGGTGGCACTCAGACAGTGGCTCTGTTAGTGTGCAGTTTTAGGTGGCACGCACACAGTGGTTCTGTTAGCGTGCAGTTCTAGGTGGCACACAGTGGTTCTGTTAGCGTGCCGTTCTAGGTGGCACGCACACAATGGTTCTGTTAGTGTACAGTTCTAGGTGGTACGCGCACTGGTTCTGATAGCATGCAGTTCTAGGTGGCACGTGCAGTGGTTCTGTTACTGTGCAGTTCTAGATGGCACACACACAGTGGTTCTGTTACTGTGCAGTTCTAGGTGGCACGCACACAATGGTTCTGTTAGTGTACAGTTCTAGGTGGTATGCCCACTGGTTCTGATAGCATGCAGTTCTAGGTGGCACATGCAGTGGTTCTGTTAATGTGCAGTTCTAGGTGGCGCACACAGACAGTGGTTCTGTTAGCATGCAGTTCTAGGTAGCACACTGGTTTGTTTAGTGTTTCCTTCCTGGTATGGTTCCCAGCTCAGGTCCCTTCTATATAGAGTCTGGATGGTCTCCCTGCCTTCATGTAAAGTTTGCTGAGGGCTCCCCCCCCCCCCCCATGTGCTAAAGGCACGCTGACTGGTTTAGCTGATGATCCTCTAAGCTGTCCTTAAGTATGAGCACAGTGTGCATGAGTATATGTGAATATCCAGGGATGGACTGGCATCCAATGCTTATGGATGTTTCATTTTTATTTATTTATTTTTTATTTTACATTTGTTGACCGGGCTAGTCCAGCTGGATTAATGTCCATTTTCAGTGGAGGCCCGGGGAGAAAAGCTCCAGAGGTAAAAACAATTTTAAAAATACAATTAATTCATAGTACAAAAGTGTTATGCAATGGGAAAAATAAAATGTAGTCACATTTATTATAGATCTTAGTGAACTAAAAAAGCTAACTTAGAATGTGAGGCCTGAGGAGAAAAGCTCTAGAGGTAGAAAAACAATTATACAAATACAAATAATGAATAGTACAAATGAGTTGTACAATGGATAAAAAATAATATGTAAACACCTATATGATAGATCTTAACTTACCTAAAAAAGCTAATATTAGAAGGAGATTTAGAGAAAGGATAACTACTAACAATACAGGAAGGAAGGTAGGAATTATTAGAGTGAATCAAGTAATATTTACAAAGAAAAGGGATATTTTGTCAAGTGAAGAGTTGAGGTAGATGGGGGGGTCCAAGTGGCTAAGGAAGGTTTATGATAGAGTAAGGTGCAAGCAAGTTAATCTGGGTTGGTACAAGAGCAAAGCCAGAAATTATTAAGATGTCTTAATAGTTGTTTCTTGAAGAGTGGAAGAGTGGGCAAAGAAGAGATGTCAGATGGAAGATTATTCCATATTTTACCGACTGAGTTAGAAAAAAGGGAGTTGCCTGCAGAATTAATAGTTCTAGTAATATTAACAAGTAGTTTATCAGAGGAACGTAGTTGTTTCAGGTTAATATAGGGAGTCAAGAGGTTGCTAAGAGCTGGTGTTTTAGAAGGTTGGTATAGAATTTTGTGTGCTATTAAAAGTTGTTGAAAAATGAGCTTGTTAGGGAGTTCCAGCCAGTGTAGTTGTTTTAGGTTTAGACAGTGGTGGGTTCTGAATTGGGATGAGGTGGCAAATCTGGCAATATTGTGATAGGATGTAGTAAGTTTCTTAAGGTTACTTTTAGATAGATTAGTGTAAATAGGGAAGCATACAGAAGGGTAGAGATAAGATGTGTTTGGGCTAGGGTTGTCCTAGCTTCCGGTGTTAGGAAGGGCTTTATCCTGTACAGGGACCCTATTTTTTTATTAACTGCTTTTATTGTACTGTTGATTTGACAATCATAGTTAAGATTATTATCGATAATAACACCGAGAAGTTTAGTTGTAGAATCAGGAGAAATAATGGTGTTATCAGTTGCTGTGATAGAGAAGTTTGACAGAGTCGATTTACGTGTAGGTGAAAAGAGTAATAATTTAGTTTTCTTTGGGTTAAGGAGTAGACAGCGATTGGAGAACCACTGTTCAACAGTTGAGAAGGCTGATTGAGTTTGAATCTGGAGTTCGGTTTGAGAAGAAGCAGTGCAAATAATGGTGGAGTCATCTGCATATTGTATGCAGGTAGTATTAGGGATAGAAGATTGGAGGTCGTTAATAAAGATGGAAAATAGAAGTGGGCCTAGGATAGATCCTTGAGGGACTCCTAAAGAAACAGGGAGGAGAGCAGATAATGAGTTTTTCCAGAGTACAGCTTGCTGACGGTTTTCTAGACAGGAAGAAAACCAGGTTATGGAAGAGGGATCCAGGGCCAGAGATTTTAGTGTGTGCAGAAGAAGTGTATGATTCACCATATCAAAGGCTTTTGATAGGTCTAAGAAAAGAGAAGATGTAAGTTTGTTATTGTTGCGGTTGAAGTTTATGGTATTTGTAAAGGAGAGTAAAGCTGTGGTGGTACTGTGAGCAGGTCTGAAACCATGTTGAGTGTCAGCTAAGAGGCTATTATTCATGTAGGAATATTGGCCAAGTCTTCAGCAATCCTAACTTGAAGAAATCATGCATATCAAAATGAATTCACAAACTGCGTGTACTGCAGCCCTGCTGTACCTACACTTGTGATGCTGTGTCCTTATCATACGACCCGGTCTTATTTTCTATTGTCAGAAACCAATCCAGCATAACATCTTCACAACCAGTCATTCCAGTTTGAAGTCATTGTTTTGCCAATAATTCAGTAATACTATAAGAGAAAGATTACATGTTTGGGGTCTACAGGATTGGTGAAATGACTCCTCTTCCTGTTCTCCAATGACTGATTCATTTATTGATCAGGGCAGGATCCCTCACACTCATTCATTTATTCTGGGTTGTGGTAAGAGTCTGCTGTTAGGGGGTGTTCTGTTATGCAGATTTGTGGACATTCCTATCCCCACCACTTCAGCAGCCCCTGGATCTCTGCTATATAGCCGCCTTGGGAGGTAGATACATATTTCTGCACTTACAATCTCCTACCAAGCAGCACAGTGCATTCAGCACAAGTACACTAGCCTATTTATGGTGACGGCATATACGTTTCCTTCAGGTGAGACCAATGCAGTACACCAAGCTGCTCCCCCCCCCCCCCCCAGAATGGGTGAGCTGGTGTTGGTTTTACTCCAGTGTGCGCCCCCAGTCCCTACAGCATACATTCTACTAGTTAAACACATGTAATCTGGGGTGCAGTTTAAGTTTTTTTTCCCTGTACCATGGGCTGGGGTTATGTAAAACCATTTTTTGTAGAGTTTTCTTCCTTAAAAATTCTACTATTCAAAACCATGTTAGAATACACCTTCCCACTGTTTTCCCTGCTATTAAGTCTTAGTGTTAATTGGCTTTCGGTAGAAAAATGTACATAATTGCAATGATTTTACAATAATATATTTTATGAAATGGAAGTAATTTTGCTTGAAAGATAGATGTTAATGAACATGTGATATAAACTTAATACTTTTATTTGAACTTTATTTTTGCAGTTAACTGAAAGGACTGAGCGAGATTTTCTTCTTGGAGCAATAGTTTGTCATTGTCGGCCAAGAATTACTGTAATCTGTACCAACCATATCCATGGTTACCCTACGGCTGCAGCCTTCAGCCAGATACAGAATGTCTCTCTGAATAATATTCTGAACAACTAGAATATGCAGATACAACAGTTTAAATCCAAATTAAATATGAACTGCAAAAGGATTAAGGCTCAGCTCATTTTGCTGCATATGCTTTAGCGGCTTTTTTTGCGTATTGTATGCGAAAGCTATTGACTTTTCATTACTTGGATCTCTAAATGCATATCCATGCAGCCTTGGTTTCCATAGATGACAGACTGTCAATTTCTGAAACAGAAACCGTAAAAATATTGTATATTATACATTAAAATGAGTGAACAGATCACAATGTAATGTTTGGGCAGGACAAGATGAACTGTAAAAATGCTTTCTTAATGCAAGAATGTTCCTTAAGACTTCGAAACAAAACTCAAGTATCAAGATTCAATGTCCATAAATAAATGCTTCAGGTATCCTTTAATTCCTAAGTTTTATAATTCTCTGTTAAAGGTTTAAGTCTAATTACATCTTTATCTTTTGCTAGCTGTAATTTTCTTATCACTAAAAGCAGTGGGTGTTAATTTACAATCTGGTACACTCCAGAGTGGCACAGTTTGAGCAGTCATTCTGATGCAATGTTTTCTTTCAGCCTAGGCTGTTCTAGTTTGAGTTTTTCTTTCTTTACCACTGATTTGGCACTGCATTGAGTTGAACTATTTTAATAGGTTTGGAAAACGTGTATGTGCTGTTTTTAAATGGCAGACTTTTAATTTGTTTCAACCTACTTGGCAGGTGTGTGTGTGTGTGTGTGTGTGTGTGTGTGTGCCTTTATCAAGTAAGAATGGCTATTCTGCTGTCTTATTTTTTTCGGGGGGGGGGGGGGGGATTCACACTTTTGACTGAAAGCAAATGAAAGAGAGTGGAGACATCCAGCTACATAAAAAACACACACACAAAAAAAAAAAAAAATTTAGCCACTGTACACTTCAAAACAAGAATGACCCTAAGCCTGTCTGAGATTGACACTAACAGAAATCAGCCTTTGATTATTTAGAAAATATGAATGTCATAAAGTTATTTCAGGAAACTGATTTGCAGTGTTGCAATTCTTAGATGTCTGTGGCACTAGACACGAGGAAAAGGTGAAAATGATATATTGTTTGGCGTTATAGGAAAATATAGCCCTATCTGGACAACAAGCTCACATCAGATTATCTGAATTGTCATTTTTAGTTTTAATGGTGCAATGATATTTACACTGCACAGATCAATATATGATTAAAAAGCATGCATCTTCAGAGTTGCCCATAGATAAAAAAGAACTGTGATCTGCATTTGTTTATATTCTTATTTGTTACCTTTAAATGAAATCTTGTATTGCAGAAAATAGTTATGATGCAAAATAAACAGTTATCTTCCAAAATGTGTCCTCTTTATATATATATATATATATATATATATATATATATATATATATATATATATATATATATATATATATATATATATATATATATATCCTTGCTTTTCATTTTGGTAAATATTTAAAAAGAATTCAGTAGCATTAAGAAGATTATACTATATTATGAGTTAGAGGTATATGTTGTCATTTGCCTGTCATCTGAAAACCTTTATAGGTTCCATATTCCAAAATATTGTTTTATTAAATACTTTTCCATTACATGTACATGTTGCAACTAGATATTTATGAATGTTTGCCACATTTTTATTTGCTACATTTGATTTTATGTGGTAAGTAGATATTTATGAATATTTCATCCGATAAGCAGCTTACATCCTCTGTCACTTCCTGTTTACATGTGAGACCTGTGCCTGTGTTATATGAGAGGCATGCTGGACACACATTTCTGGTGTTTTAAACCTCGTCCACTCCCATACTGTTCTGTCCATTGCAAGCTAGTGTACATGATTATTAATATTTAAAAGTGGACTGATTTTGTTTATATTGAAGCTGGACATTTGTTATGTCACATCAGATATGAAGAATTGTACTACATTTTTCCTGGAGGGGTGTGTTTGGGGGTTCAGTATGAAGTTGAAGTTGGGTTGGTATGAAATTGCAGTAGATCCCACTCCATGCACAGTGAATAAGATTCAGTACCTGGTCTTGAAATTTCCTCTCCTAAAAAGAATGACCTGTACTTAATTGCTCGGCCTCTCCTCAGTACAGTAGGATTGCCGTATTTTGAAGGACTGTTTTACTGCAGTGTGCAAAGCAGTAGTCTGCATGCACGCCATGAATTATCATGGCAGAAAGGCCTAAGCAAGCACCATTTCTATTAGTGGAGCTCTTAACAGACACCTGTTAGATATCCAGATTATGCGAAAGGTGTTCACTTCAGTTACAACTGGAGATGAACACAGATATCTGGGCCAACTGATTGCTAGAAACAGCCAACACTATTTCAGGCATAAAAGGATCATCTGTTTTTAAAGAACCCCCTTCATTATAAAAAGATGCATAATGGAGTGAACATGAAAATTGAGGGCTAAAATTGTCTTGGAAGTAATTGCTATGAAAGAAAGTTTTATGATAAGTGCTTTATATTTATTCTATCTGAGAGCAGATTCAACAAAGTCAAAATCTTTAACATACAATTCAAGTGCAAGTGGAATTTTTGCTATTGTTGGAAGTCTCAAGTGCAGAACTTTCTGGAAGCTCTTAAGAATAGCCTTAGTGGCATACTGTGAGAGGATGACATAAAACCTGAGACAGCAGAAACACATTTAATAGAAATGTGTAACTGATGAAAGACATTGAAGTGTGAAATTATATATGAAGTTAGGATCTGACCAGCTAAGTGGGTCCAAACTTCATTCCTTCACTCAATTGGGGAATGCTCTCTATTTATGAGAAGCTTTCTAGTAAATGGTGTTAACATGCAGGACGTATTTAGGAACTAATAGCCAATCTTCCAAGTTTGCAGACTTTGAATTAAGATATTCAGCTTTGCCCTTTTGCAATGTAGTTTGCAAGAGGTAGTCGACGCAGTGGGTAAGATTGGCTATGAAAATGCTCATCAGACCCAGTTTGGGGCAACAAGACTTCCTGTCTTGTCTGACTGTCTGCAATAAAACTTTCTGAATCAATGATAACTATGGAAGGCATACATCAGTTTCTGCATCTGTGCAAAGAGAAAATCTTTAACTCTTCCAAAGTTGTGGACTAATGGGGAAGGCAAAGCTGAACTCTTCACCTATGTACTGTGATGAGCTGCAAAAAGGTCTGGCTTTGTTTCCCAGAAAAGACCAGTCTCCCAAAACATTCACCTCAGACAAAAAATAACATTTTATACCTTTTGATAAGATAACATTACCCTGAAGGTAAACGTTATAGTGAGACTGCTTGATTAGTCAGAGGGCTGTTCACATTTTTTTGCCTCTATTAATTCTGTGCATTTGGCCAACACTTTTTATTATGCAGCTACTGTTAGCAGTGCCCTGTATGGATACAGACACACAGAACTGACATTTTCCAGTGTAATACCCTTAAGTTCCACAGTACTTAGCAGCAGCTAGTTTGTGGACTGATAAACACACCCCCACCCCATGAGTTTGATCTTAATGTTGCTTGTAGACTATATTGTTACAGCAACCAAGCTAGCCATTTCTAATCCCCTCTTGTAACATTGCCTTGTAGAACAAGAAATAGGGATCTGTAGTCATAGGTTTCCACTTCTGCTATTTCTGCAGCCATCCTGATGGATATGGCTATACTGAGGTAATGTAGGAATTGTTTCAAGTTTACTGACAACCACTTAATTCTTAAACTGATAGCACATGAGAGATGTAGTTACATAATGTCACTGGATACAAAGCTGTCGCATACAAGCATGTATAATAATAAACAGGTTGCCAATAACACATACTCTGCACCTACCTCACATAATACAGACCAGATGCAAATACCCACATATGCTGAGGCTTTTATGTATTCTCTCCAAGCCACCAATACCTCTCGCACATTGCACAAACAACATATCTACAGCAATCTCAAGAACTTTCACAAAAGCAGCACCCAGTGTTACACATGGCCACATCCCATGATGTCTCGGCTTCTAAGCCCATAAGGCACACCACCACACAACCCAATATTTTACATGTGCACTACTCGCCAGCAAGAAGAAAATCATGGTCAGTTGCTTATAAGGGGCCAAAATCCACCAAGTCACTCAGTCATGTCATTGAACTGCAAGTACCAATATGACACAGCCATAGTGCATGTGGGTGTAAATGACCTGGTACGTACCTCCCTGACTATATGGACAGATATATTGCAGAATGTGTCCCAGACTGGTGTGAGCATAGCATTTAGCAGCATTCTACCTTATCCGAGAATGACACTACAATACAAACGGAAAATTACTTTAACAATTGGCTTAAGAGTATGGTGTCATTTGAAGGGGGTACAATATTTGTCAGCCTGGGAGGATATGTTTGACAGACCACTCTGCTTTACCAGGGATGGTCTGCACCTGTCCTCTCTGGGGTTTTGAATACTGGCTAAAACCTCATCCACTCCCATACTGCTGCTGTTCTAAGGCTTTGCCAACCTGATATCCTGTCCTTGTTTAGCTATATAAGTTTATCTGAAGGCATTACTACTTAATGCTGAAAGTATAAACAAGAAAATCTGCTCACAAGCGCTCCTCACCCTGGAGAATATATACATCTGTGCAGTTACTGAGAAATGGTTTAAAGCTGCAGAGAGTGCTCTGGCAGTCCTTTCCATACATTTAGACCAACTACTGCACATGAGGGGACAAAAGGTTGAGGTGTCTCTATTTACAATAAAATCACACATCAAGGCTGGTCCATCATACCTTAGACAAAGTCTCATACCATATCCTTACAAGTCCCCTTCTGTGACTCAGGAAACCCATAATGCAAACTTATATCTACTAAAGACATCCTAAAACCATACTCCTTTAACTATCCCAATATAAACTGGGAATCATTAACACCCCCTACCATGCAGGCCCAAAGATTCCTGGACCTTGGTCCATTAGTATGTATGCCCACTGGGCACAGACATCCTTGATGTGGTCCTCCCAAACATGGAAGAACATGGCATCCTCCCTAATGTAAAGTCCTCGCTAGTCAGATCAGCCCATAATGCTATCCGTTTAGAAGTAAAGGTGAAACCAGGGTCACTTGCTAACCCTGGAACTTTGAGGAATTATTCAATGTCAAACCTCCTGTAACTAAAGTAACAGACTGCCAAAATGTCAGTCCCCCAAACCCTGAAAATGCTGCTGCTTGTGCTGAATCATTCACAGAAACCCTGTATAATCATATTAACAGCTGTACTACCTACCTGAATTAGGCACAGGATAAACTTAATAAAACAAGCTGATCTGGTGGAATCCCAACATCAATAGGTTGTAGAGCAGAAGGAAAAAAATTCATGGCAAAAATTAGGAGGTACAATGTTCAGCAAGATAAAAAATCCTTCAACTTAAACAAGCAACTCAGGAGGCTAATAAAGTCCACCAAAGCCAAATGTGAGGTAAAATTAACCTCCCAGCCCAAAGGCAGCTTTTTTCCAGCTATGTTTGTGACCTCTAAGGCAATACACAGCAATGTAACAAATTAATTGTAAATGGCATTGTGTGGCCCAGTAATCAAGGAGCCTCAGTCCTAATCACTAACACCAGTAAGGGACATGCACATTGGGAGGATAACAAGTACACACACAGTAAAGTACAATTTCCCTTAAGAGCACACAGAGATCAGTTGGTCTAGTTTCTACCTTTTTCTCCAGATCCCCAATAAGTCTCCCCACTGGCAGAGCTATAGAGTTAAGATCTCAGCCGAGTGTTTAACCCAAAACCTCCAGCACCCTCTCTGTCCAATCACTGCTTTGTGTCCCTGCCCATGTAGCTGACACACACACACACACACACACTTTGAGATTTGATTCATATATAAACACACAGACACTCCTGGGGAAGGCTGAGACAGGTTCACTACCTATGGCCCCTTCTGTCCAGACTATAAGATAGTAGATTTCTATCGACTACTAAAAAGGCCCTTACAAAAGGGTGTCCAATTCTACTGTGCAATGTTGTTATAGGTTCATAGGTTCATACTAGGCTATCTGCCCTAGGGCATTTATAAGCCTAGCCAGAATGTGTTTGGCTTTCGCCACCCATTTTAAATTTATTTTGCTATGCCCTTTTTCGAGGTTAGTATACTGTGCCTCTAACAGTGACACAGAAGTAATACCCGGGGTAAACCTATGATCTCCCATCCACTCATCAAGATTCCTCTTGAAGAGAGTCAATGAGGGACTCTGCCTAACCTGGACTGGGATTTTATTCCAGAGTGAAGGGAGCCTCTGGGTTATGAATCTGTCCCTCCAGCATGTCCTATTTATTTCAGTGCTGAGGTTCAAGTCTCTCGAGCACGTAGCTCGATGGGATTTGGATTTTCTGAGGTGCAGCATGTCCATTAATTCCGGGTTGGATATGGCTTTATACATCAGGAACAGATCGCCTCTGAACAGGTGGTATGCCACTGAGTAGAGCTGGAGTTTCTTTAACCGGGCAGCATATGGCATCTGTTTGAGCCCCTTGATCCTCTTGGTGAGGTACTTTTGGGGTCTTTCCAGTTGCTGCATTTGTCTGGTAAGGTACATCCCAAAAGGGGCATTGTACTCAATTATGGGCCTGATGAGGGATGAGTAAAGAGGCACGATGACCTCCCCTGATCTAGATGTGAATCCCTTCATGATTAAGTGGGCTATATAAAATGTTTTTCTAACCACTTTGGCCACGTGGTTGTCAAATGAGAGATTGCTATCAACTTGGGTCCCTAGGTCTCTAATTACTTCTATACTTAATGGATTACCACCTATGTGGTAATTTGTGGGCACTTTGTTTTTGCCAAAGGGGATGACTATACACTTTTTGGCATTTAGCTTGAGGCCATGGCTCTGGCACCAGTTGTCTGTTTCTATGAGGCCCTTTTGGAGGATGCTTGTGTCGGCTGGAGAGTCGATTATGGCACCCAGTTTGCAGTCATCTGCGAACTTGGTCAGCCACAGTCCTTCCATGTTGGGCCTGTACCTCCGAGAAATATATACTGAACAAGAGAGGTCCCAGGACTGAGCCTTGTGGGACACCACTTGTAACTGTTTTGGAGTCTGACATGGCTCCAGCAATTCTAACCATGTGGGTTCTGTCCTTGAGCCAGTTTGCAATCCATCTAGTAACATAGGGGTTTATATTTAAGCTGGTGAGCTTATCTATAATGCCCGAGTGGGGTATTGTATCGAAGGCTTTTGCGAGGTCCAGGTAGGCTGTGTGGACCACCTTCCCCTCGTCAATGGCCTTGGTGACTGTTTCAAAGAAATCAACCAGGTTTAAGAGGCAGGATCTGCCCTTAAAGCCGACCTGGGTAGGATCCAGTATCTGTAGGTCCCCAATATCTTTATTTATGAGGTCCATGATGACCCTTTCCATAGCTTTGCAGACCAAGCTAGTCAGGCTTATGGGGCGATAGCTTCCAGGATCCATTGAGGCACCACCGTTATGGAGAGGGACCACTGTTGCTGTACGCCACTCTTTGGGCACATATCCTGTAGTAAGGCTGAGATTGAACAGTAGTTTTATGTTTGGATTTAGCTCTTCTTGGAGTTCCTGTAGGACGCAGCCCGGGACACCGTCTGGTCCCATTGATGCTGTGTTTTTTGCTTTGGAGAGGGCGGCTCTTACCTGAGCATCTGAGATGTCAGGGGGGCAGCACTCTGCTGGGATAGATATTTGCCCTTTTGGTGGGGAGGGGGGGGAGAAGTTTGCGCTGAACCTGTCAGCTAGGATGTTGGCAATGTCTGTGGGTTCTGTGTATTTTTTGTCATTTTGGACTAATTCTGAGCATATCTGAGAATTACCACCCAGGTTCCTAACATAACTAAAGAAAGCCTTGTGTGATTATCCTTAGTGTCCTGTACAATCTTTCTCTTGAAGCTGGCCTTAGACAATTTTATGAGTGCCCGTAGTTTTTTGCTAATACTGAGCAGTGATGCCTTCCCTTTTTGGGATTTTGCTCTATCATTTAGTAGCTTCCTCCTTCTATTGTATAGTTTGTTTATGGCTGGGGTCCACCAGACAGGACGTCTGCCTTTGGAGGATTGGGTCTTGGTTTTATTTGGGATCGCATGATCCATGCATTCCTGAAAGTGTTCACAGAATGCGTTTATAAAGGATTCTGTGGTCTGGGCCGTATTTTCCACAGACCCGGGGGCTTTGAAGGATTCCACCTTGGTTTTGAGGAGTGTGAAATTTGCTTTAGAGAAGTTTTTCACTGTGGTTTTCTGGGCAGGGGGTGGGGTTGGGATGTGAATATCCAGTGAGATTAGTTTATGGTCTGATCTTACCAGTGAGGGATACACTTCTGGTCTGGAACATAGAGTCCCCATGTTGGTGATGATCAGGTCCAGTATGGTTTCCCCTCTTGGAGTGGTAACAAGTTGCTCCATAGCATTTGAGTTTATAAATTCTAGGAACCTCTGGGCTAGGGTGTTGGAGCTAGAGTAATGCTCCCAGTCTATGTTTGGGTAGTTGAAGTCACCCAATATAATGGTGTTTGGAGAGACCTTCATATTATCCAATAGGTAAATGTGACTGAGACTTGAAGGCTATGTAGGAGTGGCCTATATAGTATCACCAAAGACATGCAAGTATACTAAGAGCTTAAATATCTCTACACCACAGTTAAGATTCAAATATGTTTAATAATAAATAAAAACACAAGACAATACTTATTAACACAGTGACAACAGAGAGTTCAGAAATCACAAGGAATACTTTAAAACAACATTGTGGGACAGTCTCACATAAATATAGAAAACATCTACACTAATCTGGCTGTATTCCTAGCTATCTCTGTCTTACAGAAAAAAGTGCTGGTAAGATGATGTGTTAAAGTTCAGAAACAAATACAAAATGCACTCTCTCTCTCTGAGATAGTTTTTAAATTGATAATACAAATTACTGCTGAATCATTTCAGATTACATCATTCTTGTTACCTTTGCTTAAGTTCCCAGGCTAACACAACTTAAAATTTAACATTTCTTTGTGATCCACAGCTGCCAGGAAGTCACAGAGCAATAAAAGACAATTTAGATGTGAAACCTAGTAATTCTCTCTGTCTTAAGGCAATAGAAAGAAACTCATAACCTAGACATCCTGTCTTTTAGCTTGAGATAACACAGTCATAAAATTCTTTACTTATCAGCTTATTTTCTTGGAGTTTGTAAGTTAACTCTGTATGTCCCAGTTTCTACCATGAAAACATACATTCCATAGGCATAGAGTTTATACACACATCTGCTTTCTTCCAGCAGGGTGCACAGTGGTTACATTGTTGAAGCTCAACACACAACACAGTTTTCTTACATTTGTGAAACAGACCTGTGGATCATATTAATATTTACAAATGACATAGAATTATTTACAAAATTCTATCTAGCTATGCTGGCAGCCTCGCAGTTAATCACAGGCATCACCTATACAAAAGTGGAAAATGCAGCAAACCTCTTGACCAACAAATTTAGCCTCTCTCCCTCACCAGATGCCCCTTAGGAAATACCCATATAACTCCAACTAAACAGTTGCTCAAGGTGCTCTCCATGGCTGAGAACACTGCAGAGATGTGTCCTCATAATATCACAGGATACCTCCTTAATAGCATGAAATATGAACTGCCAGGACCACCAGAACTGGTATTTAACCACAGTCTCCAAACTAATGGAAGATAGCAACTATTAGCTGCACAAGGGCAAAGCTATGGAAAGAATAATAGATATATTTTAAATGATGTGGGTAACTGCATTGATTTGCAATCAGATCAGTTTGGGTTTAAGGGCAGGTCTTGCCTATTCAACTTGGTGGATTTCTTCAAGGATATCACCAAAGCAATGGATGAGGGCAAAATAGTGCATACCATCAACCTCTAACTGGCCAAGGCATATGACACAACCCCCCCCCCCACTTAGGCATTGTAAAAAAGCTTATTAAACTAAGTATAAACCCTTATCACCTGCTGGATAACCAAATGGCTTACAGAAAGGACCCAAGAAGTTTGAATAAGGGGAATCTTCCTCCACAAAAAAGCCAGTTACTTGCGGGGTGCTTCAAGGCTCAGTGCTGAGACTGCTGCTGATTGGCATCTACTTTTTTAAGGTCAGAGCTAACATCAAGGACCTCTGGCTGATCATGTTTGCAAATTGGAAGCAGTCATTAAATCTCCCCAAGGCACAAATATCCCCCAAGAAGACCTGTCACAGAAAAATAACGTAGGCCAGAGTCATGGCCTAAAACGCAATGTCAAAAAGTGCACCATAGTATCTTTTGGAAAGGTGATCACCTCAGCAAACTACAACATTGACAATATTTCCCCTAAGACTACACTTTGTACTCAGGGATTTTGGAATACGTGTAGTGTTTTGGCATTTCACCATCACGTCTGTTGTGGTGAGGAAATCATTTTAAGTTGCACTACTTATAAGCATGGCTGTGGCATCTAGATCAAAACATGTCATCATTCCATTGTACTCTGCTCTCAGACCAGTCATTGAATAGACTGCATCGTTTGGAATTTACCTGACAAGGCATATGCAACAAATGGAGCATCCACAGAGGTTCATCACCAAAGGAAAACATGGTATGGAAAACCAGTCTTCTGCACACTGCGTTAAATCCTTGTCCTTATTATTACAAGAGGCTGCAAAGAGGTGATCTATGCCTGGTCTACAAAGCATAAATGTGGTACTACTGGACCTTTTGCATATCTGTAAAACAGTTTCAGAAACATCCAGTCCAGGGACCTAAACATTGCCTGCAACATAAATAGGAGATGCTAGGGGGAACAGGTATGTCTCTGATTCTCCCCCCATCTTGGGAACAGGTACATACATAAATACAAATGTTTCAAGCACAGACATTAAAGCTTTTCTAGCTTGTCAATATGCCAAAACACTTGTTCCCATAATAAATGTCCAGGCTGTTCTTAAAAATATCTAAACTAGTTATTGCTTTAATGTAATTTGTTAGTCTGTTCCAAGCATCAGCTACTTTGTCAGAGAACCAATTAGTACACGTCTCATTCCTATAGAAACTTCTACGTAGGTTATCTGATGATTCTCTAGTACTTTTTGATAACCCCAAACATTCCCAGAGATAGCTGTCCCTAAATACCCTATATACCTGAATAAGGTGTCTCTCTCAAATATCTGTAAGAGACGCTGTACAAGTTCAGATATTTTAGTCTTTCATAATAACTTAGATTTTCACATCCATCGATGCCCTTAGTATATTTCCGCTGTACTCTTTCCATTTTATTCATGCTTGTTTTGCTATAGGGTTTCCATATTGTTATTCCACACTCAATTTGGGTCTAATGTAGCTAACAAACAATGGCTTCGTTATGTTTAATTTCCTAGACTTTATAAATCTTTTTATACAACCTATAGTTTTATAACTATCATTAGCCAATTGGTTGATAGGATTAGAAAAACTCATAGCTGAATCTACCCATATACCCATGTCCTTACATGTGTCTACAGTTTCAATCACTGTGTGCTGTATTAAATATTCACCATTCAGTTTGTCTCCCAAATCTCATATGCTTAGTTTTTGATGTATTTATCAGCATATTATTCTCCTGTGCTCAAATGGTCAATTTAGTCAAATTATTTTGCAGACATGCCTTATCTGTAGCACTTGTAATCAGTTTACCCAATTTCAGGTCATCAGCATACAGACTGTAGAACACCTCAGATGAAAAATAAGGTCTGAAAGATACAATCTAAACAAGTAAGGGCCTAGTACAGAGCCCTGTGGGACACCCTGACTGTAACCAAGGATTTCACCTGTCCAGCTGGTGTGTGATACTTGCCATGTCCTATTTGCAAGACATGCAGCTATTTATCTTTTCAACAGTACATCAATACCTAGTTGTAATAACTTATTGATCAGTGTTTTGTGCATGACCCTGTCAAATGCTGAAGTTAAATCTATATAAATCACATTACAGCACAATTTTTCATGTATAGCTGTTATTATATTGTTATGGAACATCATGTTACAGGTGGTAATGGATCTATTTTCAAGTCCCAACCTATCCACTTCTGACAATAACTTAACCAGTATTACCTTCTCCATTATTTTTCCCACAACATGAAAGTAGACTTAAGGGTCTATGTGATTCTGGGTTTGTCCTACTCCCATTTCCCTTAGACAGGTTTAATAAGTGCATGTCTCCAATCTTGAGGAATTACCCCATATTTATATGACCTAGTGAATAACAGATGAAATGGCAGTGTAAGTTCTTAAGTGTTCTCGGGTCATTGTTACTTATTCAGTCTCCTCCCTCTGCTTTGTTTGGATCCAGTTTGCACAGTTCTTTTTTAATATAATCTAATTTGATTCCAGTATCTGGATGTCACTAGGAAACTTACCACCACTTTTGTGGAGCCAAACTGTTTTGCCTAAGATTTTATAAATATATCTATAATCTGTTGTGTCTGAGAATAAATTTTAGAATTTGCACACAATTTATCAATTTGTGTATCTTTACTCTTTCCACATCTTATGTATCTAGAAAAAGGTTTCCTATTATGCTCAATATCTTTATATACATTTTCTTCAAATGTTTCTTGATCTTGTCTAACACTATGCTTAATCTGTTTGTCCAGCTCATTTATTTCAGTTTTCAAAGTTGTAGTTTGACCTCTCCAATTTCTTATATTTTTTGTGTCTCACCTTAATCAGGTATCTTGTTCTTATGGAAATATTACCCCCCTGATGTTGCATGCCTAGATCCTGATGTTAAACATTTTTTTCAACTTTTTGCACTCAATTTCTCTTTCAAAACTTTCCACATTCCATCTGCAGTTTTTCCACTGAACACCTCACTCCAGTTAATATTGTATAGTAACTGTTTTGCTTCCCTATAATCTGTAATTAACGTTCTGTGCATTGGCTTAGACTTCAGTTTGACAGAATTATTTAGCAACAAATTAACCATTTTGACCCCATGATCACTGCACATCAGTGGTGGTAAAACTTGACTTGAAGTTACAGTAATTTCTTTGGGAACACAATATCTAGTATATTCCGTCCCCTGATAGTTTTTGTTTTGCAATCTGAAGCATTTGTTGTTCCTGAATATACTCTGTGAATAATTTCTTTACTAACGTTGTTGAATCAATATTATTCCAGTCTGTTTCTGGTAATTTTAAGTCCCCAGCTAATATTATTCTTCCCTCCTGTTTCATGTAAGAAATGTATGAATTCCTCTAGGTCATCTGCATTTGACTTTGGTGGTCTGTACACTCCAACAATTGTTATATGTTCCAGGGGTGTCTTTATTGTCACAGTTACACAGTCTATAGTATTGGTGTTATCACTGAACATGTAATAATCGCAGATCTCATAACTATCTTTAACCCCTATAATAATGTCCACCTGATTTTTTTTTTTTGTTAGGATGTCTGTTACAGTAAAACCATTTATAACCTGACAGAACTGGTTTCCAGTCATTGTTCTTTAACCATGTTTCACAAACTATAACAACATCAATCTTGTGGGAATGTAGCAAATTTTCTAATAAAAAAACTTCATTATTAATGCTCCTAGCATTAACAACCATCAGAGATGCATCAAATGTTGCTATCTGTGAACTGTTACATTTTTGATCTGGCAAAAATTCTGGCTAGTGTTTGTCAAATATTGCAAAATATCTGCTGCAAAAATTCTCTTCCCTGATCTAGACAAATGCAAACCATCCTATCTGATCACGTGTGTCTAAAAGAAGGTTTGGATGCTCTAAACATTTCCATTTTTTAAAGCAGGACATTTTTTCCATGTAGGTGTTTATCCAAAAAAAAAAAACGTTTCATTCACAGTGACCTGACTATCCTTTCTATAGGTGATATGTGAAAAATTTGTCCTAACGCCAGTATAAGCTATACTATCTAGGAGGGCTGTCAGTTCCCGACTAACAGTCGGGGAATCTTTGTTGGTGACCTCATTTGTACCAACATGAATAAAAACAGATCCATATTCTTCACATCTTCTATTTTTGCTCCTGGCAAGCATAACACTACTTGATGTTCATTATCATCTCTGCAAATATAAGTATAAGTTCCTCTAATAACTGAATCTCCAATTACAAGAATATCTTTGCTGACCATCTCTGAGGAATCTTCAGCTTCTAATACAGTCATTTCTGCTCTATCAGTTATTACAAAGGATAGATCTTCATCACTATTAGTCTTATTAATTCCACTGTTTTCATTGCGTATTAAATTCTCATCCAGCTTTGCCCTCTTCAAGAGAAATCTTGATGAGTGAATGGGAAATAAAGTTCACCCTGGGTATCACTCCAGTGTCTCTACTTGACAGAAGTACTGGGAACTAACAACGGGTGGCACGATGCCAGGGCACTTCTATGGGCTTGTCTTGTAAGCACCCCAGGGCCATTAGCCTAGTACACACCTATGGACCTATTAATTGTGCTAAATTGAAGGATTTTCCTTTATTACTACTGTTCTATGCTGGCTGAAAGAGAGGAAATTATCAGACCAGGTTCCAAGATTCCTAACTACATCATGATTTAGTAGTGAGATACCAGCTGTACTGCACATTGAGAATGACAGTTGCTTACCACATGTGACCACTTTACCCCTTTTTACATACAAATTTGTTTAAGGAGGTTAGTTCCTGCTGTAATGAATGGGTAGAGAGAAATTTGTCATTAACACCCAGTTTAAGGTCATCCGCAAACTTAGTTAACCAAAGGTCCTGATTCCTATTCTGAAAACTGTTGAAGTAGATGTCATAAAGGAGTGGTCACAGTGCTAAGTCCTGGGACACACCACTAGTTACATTCATCCTCTCTGATGAGGCTCTCACCACCTTAACAATGTGGGTTCTGCTTTTCAGCCAGTTAGCTATATACTGTCCAGGCATTTAGCTTGGTTATGATGCTAGCATGGGGAATGGTGTCAAATGTTTTGGCCAAATCTAGTTAAGCTTTGTGAATAGAATGACTACTGTCCACAGACTGTGTGACATTCTCAAAGAAGTTTAACTGTATTGAGTAGGCAGGCGCTCACTTTGGCAAAGCCATATTGGTGAGTCTAGTTTGATAAGGTTTTTGATATCAGAGTTTATAAGGTCATGGTTATGCATTCTGTGGCTTTGAAAATCAGACTAGTCAGGCTATTGGGTCTACAATTTACCTGGTCAGTCATAGGGCCACCCTTGTGTATTTTGGATAAGCTGAGAACAGCATATTTCAGTGTTGATGTTGTGGTCCCACAGTATGTCATGAAATAATACTGCTATCCTATGCTGAAGCAGCCCCAGGATATAAGGCAGATGATAGACATCCCACTGTAGTGTTTTCAGGAGTCTTTGAATGCAATGTATGTTCTCACATGTGCCCATCGCAGATTTATCTGACCAGACCAAATGCCATAGCAGAGGCTAGGGAGTTAGCTTTCACAAGCTTGCATGGTGAATGCCATCATTGGTACACCATGACATTGTGCAATGGCTCCCATGAGGGTAGCTCACTTTGATGTTCTCAAGTGGTACAGGGTACCCTCTAATAAGGTGATGATGGCATTATAAAGACATAGCTGAACTGCATCATTATGTGTAATACTACGGTCATGTCCCACCATGACAACAATGGCCCACATGAGGCTAGTCACTATGAGTTTCTCAAGTGGTATAGTATATCCCTAATAAGGTCATAGCAGCTTAATAAAGATATAGCTGAAGTAGGTCAATATATGTAATACTACAGTCATGTCCCACCATGATAACATGCTATGCACTACTCCCATTTGCAGTTTGCTTTCTCAATTGCCCACTACATCTGTACGGGAACGACAGGCAATATTTGTACAGTACAGCACCCTACACAAAACACATGTGAGTGGAGTGCTCACTGCTGCATGTTTAGCATATCATCTTTGTCGTGCCATGAGGTTCCTGTACTGATGCTGTATAAGGGTATGCAACCTTTGTGACTCTGTCCTTTGCAGGTTCTTCCACTTCTGACTGCATTATTACACATTTCACAGAATAGCTGTGTCCTCAGTCATTGTGTAATTGATCATTGAGAAAAGGTCATAGAGGTAGACAGTGCTGAAGAGCACATCATGTACCTAGAGAACAGTCTATGGGATTACACACAAGCCACCTACATGTCAAGCCACTAGTATGCTCAGTGGGTGACACCTTTCATTCACAACCAGAGGGGTACTGTACCCATGAATTTGTGCCCACTGGCAATGCAGGTTTCATGTCCCTAAATGACTAGTTGCTTTACATCTAAGTGCCATAATGCAGTATATTATATAAAAATGTAGTCTTTTCTGCACCCCTGATTTTTCTCTGCCAGCTCACTTCCTAGCTGCCTACTCCTTCTGAATAAGATTCAGCAACAACCATCTCACTCCCACTTCTGATGCACTTTTCCTGCATCTCTCTTTGATGTTTCAAGAAAGTGTCTCTTCCTGTGATGCTTCTTTCTTGTTCTCCTGATGCATTTTTCCATTTTTCCAGTTTTTACTAATCCCTGTTTCACAGTACCTGAAAATTTTCCTGCCTTACTACTCTCTCTCTCTCTCTCTCTCTCTCTCTCTCCTGACTCCTCCTCACATGAAGGCAAATTATTTTGATTTAGTTTGCTTTATGTTGACCACTGCATGAACCTTTTTCTTTTCCAACAGTGTTGCCTACTCATGGATGTTGTCAGTTGACAATCTTTTGTCACCAAACCTAATTTTCATCAAATACATATATTTTTTTATTTTTTTCATCTCACATGGTTTGTTGCATACGTAACCTGATCTACTGCAGCACCTCAGTGTGTTACTTATAAAGCATTTTATGTTCCCGTTACGTATATGTTCCTGTTACGTATACACTTAGCACTGGCTATCTGGCTGTTTGTTTACCTAATGTTTTTCTTTAATAACCTTTTTATGGTTTAGAGTTAGCTTTTTAAATGTATTCGTGAAAAAATATTCTTAAAATGCTTTGTGTTTTGCTTTTCTTCTAGGCCTTCGTTGAAAAGGGGCTATTTTTTCCCATCTGGGCTTTCCGATTAAATACAAATAAGTCAACTAATAAATTTCTGGCAGTTATCGCATTGTTAATGAACTACTTCCTGTACCCAGGGTACAGGGTTTGATACCTTTCTTTGTCAAATGAATGAGACTGAATAAAGGGAAAACTTATCCACTGGGCTTATCTGGTAAACAAATAAATAAATGAATAAACTTTCAGAAGGACACCCTATAGCAATTAGTAAATTCTTTGGCATCAGAAGCCTCATTGCTTACTCATGTGCACCTCATTGTATTTAGATGGCATTTGCTGAATGGTTGCACTTCCTTCTCTGGGAGAAGGTGGTGCTGTGCACATCAGTTGCCAATGAGGTCATTATTTTTCTGTAACTTTTTGATTGCTTTATGGCCACATAACACATTGTCCTGCTTTGTGTGTAGTAGTTGCTGCTAAGAAGAGGAAGTTAAACTTTTCATTACAGGAAATACACCCCCCACACACTCAAATGCCCAGAGCGGGATGGTCCATTTCTGATGGGACGCTGTGAGAACCATGAAGGGAGGTGTAGGCTTTAGATTGAGGTTATGGCAAATGTGAATGTGGTGGGTGGGTATGGCATTGTTGTGCTTTAATGATGCCAGGGGAAAACTGACCTGTGGCCAAAGGCCAAGGACAAGCAGGGTCTGCTGCAGACTGCCAGGGACTCTAGCCTAACCCCCATCACAGATGTATATTGTTACCAAAGAATGAAAAGTTGCTGCTAACCTCTGTGTCCTAAGTATCTTTGAGTGAGATGGTACAGAGACTGGTGTAATTTATATTGGGAATAAGAAGCACAACAGTGCCATATACCCATTCTGTAGAAACATACTTAGCAACACTGCTGTTATCACACAGGTGAATCTGGGTACAGTGCATCACAGGATGATGGCTGACATCCTCCACACAGTGGGTACACATTCCACCAATGCAGATAAATATGCATGCATGTCTGTCAGGTGCCATCTCTTATAAGCAGGTTAAAGGTGTGGATATTCAAGCACCAACAGGTTGTACTGTCTTATAGGGATGGCATTTCCATATTTCTCACATTATGTAGAAAGCCAGATCAACAGAAAGGGACTAGTGTATCTACAATGGATACAGGCACAGCTGACACCACACCTGCAGAGGTAGAGATGACAGCTCTATACTCTCCTATGACTAACTCCAGTAGTTCTTAGATATAAGTAGTGATGATGGCATATCTGGTGCCCTTACATATCAGGCTATATTAGGGACATGGAGCACCTGCAAGGGTTCCTTAGGGCTTACTGCATAGACACCCATTTCAGATATAGTACTTCTAGGTCAGGCTTGAGGCATCTCATCTTATCTCCTCTGCACAGTAATGCTGCTCCTGCATTCAATGCAAGTGTCTCCCAGGTGGGTGATTTTGCACAACATTAGTGTCCAATGGACAGACCTGCTGTGGTACTCCAAAGCAACACAAAAACAGCACGCCTCGCACGTACAGCATGTCCGGCCAAACCACAGCAACTCAAACACAAAAGGCCAGCATAGATAGTTCCACGTAGTTTAGTTTCATTATTCAAAGTCAAACAAGGACTTAATAAAGTCCCAAATGATGAAAATCAATACTCTCAGACTAGTTTCGGCTCCTGCCTGCTTCAGTGAGAGTGAAAAAAAGCCAAAATTACTACCAGCATACAATGGTATATTTCTATTCCAACCCAGCCAATAGGCATGCTAGGTATAATCCCAATAGAGAATAATTCATGAGTTGATAATTAGGCAAAGGTAAGGAAACAGGCAGCGTTTACATAATGCAAAAATGCCGTTAAAATATAGTATATAAACACTGAGGATATGTGAATGAATGTATGATAACAAACTGACAGTTGTTAATAATCAATAACCTAAAATATAAACATAAAGCTGAATATAGCATCAGGGATCATCATGTGGCAGTGTTACATTATGTCACATGAGGATTTACTATTGTAAGATATTCATTTCACAGTGATATTTCCCAAAGAAATATAACATACTCCATATAGATATTGCTCTCCTATAGATGATCATTTAGACCAGGAGGAAATAAGGCTCCTAGATGGATAATCCAATATTTCTCTTTATGACCAAGTATACTTTGCCATCCTAACTGATTATGTCTGTTACCAGTGATTTTATCTATAATGGTGAACATGAATTTGGCTGTGGGGTGTTTAATGGTGTGTTGATATAAGGCATTTGTTAATTTTTTGGTACGAATGTCACTTCGATGTTCACCTATTCTAATTCTCAATGATCTTGAGGTTTTACCTACATAAAATGCAGAGCAGTGGCTAGTAGCCAGGTATATCACCCAACTAGTAGAACAGTTACCAAAGATCCTAACATCATAAATCTTACTTGTATTCGAGCTTGTGAATTGTTTGATCTTGTTAACCTGACTGCATGAAGTGCAATGACCACAGGGGAAAGTTCCTAAACGTTCATCTCCTGTTATTGTCAGTTGTTTGAATTTAGCCCCACCACTTTCCCTCTGTTTGTAGTGTGAAAATAATGAGCCCAAAGTTTTTCCTCTCATATATGAAATAGGGCACTGATTACCCAGGATACTATGCAGATAATCATTGGCTAACAAGATGTTCCAATTATTATTGATAACATTCCTAACCACCTGATGATTTTTGCCAAAGGTGGTGATGAACCTGATAGTGTCATCCTTTGGGCTGCTGGTACGGTCCTTATATTGTAGCAGGGTTTGCCTATCCTGTTTATCTGTATGTGTACGGGTGGATGTGATATCAAAGATGGAATATCCCCTATCCAGAAATCTATTATTTAGGTCCGTTTTGGCATGTTCATAATCCAGAGTAGAAGAATTAATATGTTTAATTCTGAGATATTGGGATTTGGGGATATTGCGGATGGTGTGGCGTGGATGCATACAACAAAGAATTGAATTGTGGATATTTGCGGTATATCTTTGTATTGAGTGTATGATCTTCATTTCTGTATATTGTAACATCCAAAAAATCAATTTGATTTGGATGAGATGTAATGGAAAACTCAATACCCCACAAGTTGCTGTTGAGATACTCCACAAATTCAATAAGATAGTTGGAATCCGCACGCCACACCATCCAACAATCATCTAGGTATCTCCGCCAGATGTCTATTTCCACCTGATAGATATTGTGTAGGGGGTTGTAAATGAGGCATTCTTTTAAATAGGCCATGAACAAATCGGCATATATGGGGGCAAAGGAGGGCCCCCATTGCCGTGCCTTGCAGTTGCCAATAACAGTCCCCTTGGAAATAGAATACATTTTTATTAAGAACATGTTCTGACATACAGATAAGCGAAGTGTTGAATCCAGGTGGATACAATTCCACCCTATTTAACCAATATTGTAGAGCCTGTAACCCTGCCCAGTGTGGTATACTCGTATATAAGGACTTAACATCCAAAGTACACATAATCCATTCAGGTTCAAGTTGTGTATCTGCAATTATTTTCAAAAATTCAGTAGTATCCTGGATTCTGGCCCTAACTTGTTTCAAAAGTGGTTTCAAATGTTGGGTGAGGAATGCTGACAGTGGTTTATAAGTGACCCTATGACAGATACAATGGGTCTACCTGGAGGGTGTGTTATAGATTTATGAATTTTTGGGAGGAGATATAGGATCTGTTTGGAAGGATCCTTGACCTTAAGATGTTGTACTGTTTTCATGGTTATACTACCTTCCTCTAAAGCAGAATCAAGGAATGTGTCAATCTCTTGCTTGAAGCGATCTGTGGGATCAATGCCCATATGCATATAGCACTTAGAATCGGATAATTGTCTCAGCCCCTCTTGAACATAATAATCCATATTGAGGACTACAACCGCACCTCCTTTATCAGCTTGAAGTATTGCAATATCATGATTAGATCTGAGTTCAGAAAGTGCTTCCTTCTCCGCTGGAGTCATGTTATCTGGTAAAATGTGACATTCAAAATGTGGAAAGTGTAAATCTTTCAATACAGCCTGTTGGAAAATAGCCACATTCTTCATAGGGGGTTGAAAAGTAGATCTATGAAAAGTAAAATCAGAAGATCTTTGAGTGTGCGATGTGTCCTGTTCTGAAAAAAATATTTTTAGATTAAGTCTACGACAATAATCCATTATATCCAAGGAAGTTTGGTACTGGTCAGAAAAAAAACCCGGAACAAAACCCAATTCTTTGTTCAATATTGTGTATTGTTCATCCGTTAATACATGGTCAGATAAATTAAGCACATTGTCAAAATTCTTAGTTATTGTTCCAGTAGACATTGTATCAATCCTGTCATGGAATCCGTTCCTATTCCTGTTGGTATGTTTCCTCCCCCCTCTGGGTCTCTTACCTCCCCTAAAGGGAAACTAGTATTGGTTTTCTTTTTTAATGGTGAGCCAACTGTTCTTCCACCCTCACTGTTGGTATAAGAGGACTCCTCCCCTGAAGTACTAGTGTAGGAGGAGTCCCTATGTTTAAGGATGGATCTAGGTCTCTTTTTAGTCCTACCCCTGGTCGTTCCTGTGAAAGTATCCTGAAATCTAACTGTCCTCTGTATTTCAAAAGGGTGTCCCTTATCATAATCTATGACATCCCTTTTGAATTTCTTGATTTTTCTATCTTTAATAGTTTTATCATATGTAGTAAGTTCTTTGGACAACCTGTCAAGTAACTCATGATAGTTGGTGCTGGTTTGAAACTTTTTACATTCCGTGCTCAGATTCTTAATCTCAGAGACACATGTATCAATGGTTCTTTCATAATATGAGGCTAATATTCTGACAAAAACCATAGAACCATCCTGTAATGCTTGTTACCATTCTTCTGTCAGCCTCTGTTCATATCTGCTGACTAATGGCCGTAGTTTTATACGTAAACCTCTGGGGGCCATATTTTTATTTAAATAGGCTCTAAAGAGTCTCAAGTGCCAGATATTGGCCCTTAACCCTTTCAGACCCTTTTCCAGAGTTTTAAAAGCCAATTCACAACTATCAGCAGTATTAGAGTTAGGTTGGTTAGGGTTGTTGCTTGGGATTTGGTCCAATCCAAAAACACCAATATCTTCCCTGTCAGCACACAACCCATCCAACATTTGGTCCAAATCCATATTGAATAGTAATGTAGGTTGTCAAAAGAACGATATATCCAATGGTTCCAAATTGTTATAAATAGAACGACCACAGGTAAAACCGCAAAGACACCCAAAATACCATGTAAAAGAAAGTAACGTGGTAATGATGTAGGATCAATAAGCCTGTTATAAAAAAAGGGGGAGTTTCACCCTTATACTCAAGCCAGCAATACATTACAACTGGTAAAAAATCAATTAAAGTATAGATATACACCTCAATGACTAAATCTGAGTGACCTGTGTTGGTATATATAGCTTAATCTGTATGATGAGCCCTCCAATGCTGAATCGTTTGATGGAAAGGTCCAATACCAAGTAAATATAATGGTAAGAATTAACATATGTAGGTTGAACTTCCTCACATGATAATGTATTATCAATGAAATCTGCTTATAGAATATAACAATAATTATCTCAAAACATTAACATGTGGACATTTGTTAATAATCCAAAATTTAAGTAACTCCCATATATATATCTCAAACCTGTATATATATACACCAGTATTCCTAGAAAGAATAATCACAATATTATATGACATTTACATCAGATAACTTTCACAATATTTGTTATAAAGACATGATTGAACAAATTCAATACTTGTCAATGTCAATGATAAATAAATGCCAATATACTGTTATTAACCCAAGTTCAAAAGATAGACCAAATATAATCCTTCATAAAAACACGTGGCGTTTAAAGTTAAATAAAGAGGTTTCAAAATAGAATTCCGATAAAGATATTAAATAGTTCAGAATCCCTCAAATATATAGACCATCCATTAAACCAACCAACTCAAATAATCAAAAAAGGTTGTAAAGCATTCAATATCAACGTTGTTCCATAGATTTAAGCCTTTAGCCATATAATACAATGTTCGCACATGCACGTAAGTTAACCCACCGGCCCAAACAAACTGAACACATTTACCTTAGGTCAGCCAGAAAAATGGTTATTAAGGAACTGCCATGTATATATCCCTTTAATGTGTATATATATATATATATATATATATATATATATATAGATGTATATATATACACACCAGTATTCCCAAAAAAATGATCAAAATATTATAGGACATTTACATCAGAAAATTTTCACAATATATATTATAAACACATGATCAAACAAATTCAATGCATGTCCTTGTCCATAATATATAAATGTCAATATACTGTTGTTATCTCAAGTTTAAAAGATGAACCAAACATTGTCCTTGATGAGACTACATGGCGTTTAGAGTTGAAGGGAGATGTTCCAAAAATAGAGTTCCAATAGAAATGTTAAGTAGTTCAGTCTCTCAAATATATAGACCTCCATCAAATCAACCAACTTAAAAGGTCCAAAAAGTTTGTGAAGCATTCAATATCGACGTTCTTCCATGAATTTAAGAGTTTAACCATATATTACAAAGTTCGCGTTTTCACGTAAATTAACCCACAGGCCCAAACCAACTGTGCACATTCACCTTTGGTCAACCAGAAAAATAAATATTAATATATTCATTCATATTATATGAACTATCCATGGATATGTATAGTTACTTCCCATTAGTCCCAAAATTGTCAAAAAGCAGAACAAAAAGTTGGAGTGTTGTCATAAAGTACCTGGGTTAATGTACACGATACTCTCCATTAGTCAAACACCGAAGTATTATTCATATAGACTTAAATCTGCCCATAAACCCAAGATATCAATTAAAACTTGTCCATAAGTGTTCAAAAAGAAGTAGAACACCAGATTTTTACATTAACCCAGTATCACGATGAATACCTTATCAGATATGTCCCTTAGCCACGCCATAAGTTGTTGTCGCATATCACAGGTTTCGCTCATATGCCCATTAGTTCAACAAAAGAAATATTTCAAAGCAAAAATTGAAATCCAAGTCGCTGGTATAATCCAGGTAACATGCTATTGTTACCAAGGTTAGAATCACAGGGAAGGAGTCCTCTCCTACTCACACGTGGAGCTAAACGCCAACAGCGAAGTGAAGAACAGAACACAAAAACAGCACGCCTCGCACGTGCATGGCCGGCCAAACCACAGCAACTCAAACACAAAAGGCCAGCATAGATAGTTCCACGTAGTTTAGTTTTATTATTCAAAGTCAAACAAGGATGTAATAAAGTCCCAAATGATGAAAATCAATACTCTCAGACTAGTTTCGGCTCCTGCCTTCTTCAGTGAGAGTGAAAAAAAGCCAAAATTACTACCAGCATACAATGGTATATTTCTATTCCAACCCAGCCAATAGGCATGCTAGGTATAATCCCAATAGAGAATAATTCATGAGTTGATAATTAGGCAAAGGTAAGGAAACAGGCAGCGTTTACATAATGCAAAAATGCTGTTAAAATATATAAACTGTTGTAGTATATAAACACTGAGGATATGTGAATGAATGTATGATAATAACAAACTGACAGTTATTAATCAATTACCTAAAATAAAGTACTCCAAAGCAACACTGTCCCCTTAAGTTACAGAAGAAAAAGAGTTGTGTGGCTGCCATGGCATCCTTTGAATGCCATACAGAACTACTTCAGGCCAGCAAGTGGGTGAAGGCCCAGAGTACAAGTGGATTGCATGCAGTGGCCCACACTTTACAGCATGATCCTCATTCAGTTGGTGTGCAGTCAAACAGGTGACACACTGGCAGTGTCAGACTGCAGATCAATATCTTACAGCAGGTTTGGCATGTGGTCAGAAGGCTGGATGGACTGAATCATAAAATGCATGATTCCAGTCTGTCATTGCATGTGCTGTTTATGGTTGTAAAACCATACGTCTTCCAGAGACAGACAGCTTCATATTCATCCTGTCATCTGTTGATTATGTGGTGACCCAATCACAACACCCCTTCCCCATACAAGGATGGTCATGTCTACTATCTCAGTGTACAAGACATGTTACAGTGCTCATATCTGGCCGTAGTTACTCAGCAGGGGAAGATGGTCCCCCCTCACTGGAACACAGGGCTGCCATATCTCCATTTGAACAGGGCAAATGTCAAGTTACATAAGGAAAACTGTTCATCTCTCATGGAGGATGGGTTATAGACTTGGTTGCAAAATGACTTGGGGGAGTAAGAGGTCTTAACTGTTGTGTACCTATTATGTCCATTGTAATCTGCAGCATGTAATTAGCATGGTTAATATTTACACTGTCTCTGCACCCTGGCTACATGTAACATTATTGCATTCATGTCTACTAAGTGACAGTATGTATTACTAGCAGCAGCTATACATATACAGCCTTATTAGTGTTATGTTTACAAATGCATATTCCATGTCTTACAGTTGTGACAACATGCTTTCATCAGAACACCTGAGGGATTATATCTTTCTGCATCTGTGGGCTCATTGCTGTTGTGCAATGTCTGTCCCTTGTACTAGGTCAGGGGGCGGCGGTGGGAGTTGTTTCTCCACATCCTCCTCATATACATATGTCAGGCCTTTGCTCGCTCCCAACTTCTATCCACCCTACTCTATTCATCTCCCATTCTGACTAATCTCAACAAAACTGAACTAAGCAAAATGGAAGCTTGCGATAACAGAATTGCCCGCTTTGCTGCAAATTGCTCATATAGAACTAATCACTGTACTGCTTTGAGACAGCTCCACTGGCTTGAACTGCCCAACCTCCTAACCTACAATCAGCTCTGCCTCTGTCATTCTATCTATTACCTCCCCAATAAGTGTCCTGCCCTCAAAAACCTAGTACAACATCACTCAGCCAAAAGGCCTCTTAGATCATCAAGCAAACTACTACTAGAAGTCACCAACAGCTACAATAGCTTTGGAGATGCACTATATAGTAGTTCAGTGGCTAAAAAATGGAACTCTGTCACTACTAGCATTCAAAACACATCATCCAAAGCCTCCTTTAAAGACCATCAGGCAACCTCTCAAGCAAAGTTGGCAGTGCCATGATTGCTCCCCAGGCTAGTGAAAGCGGATAACATATACATACTAAATCTAGAACAATTGATAATAGTTTTTCAATCTTACTCACAAACACTGGCTAATCTACAATGTATGTACTGTACCTGTGTACTATGTATGTATTCTACCTACATTCCAAAGTTCAGCTGTACACCACAAATCTATTACTTACCTTTATTTTTTAAATTAATATTTTTTTGATTGTTCTCTCCACTGTAACTGTTTGTGCCGCATACCACTGTAAAAACATGTCTCTTGTAATTGTGTGTATACTGATTATGTCTAAATAACTAAATGTGTCTGTATTTTTTTCTTTGTGGAGCTTTTCTCCCCGGTCCTCTGCTGAAAAAGGGCCTTTTCGGCTCAGTCAGACACCCCCGGTTAACAAATGTAAAATAAAATAAATAAATAAAATATACATGTTCTTGTGTGTGTCTGGAGGTAGCCAGATAGGGAAAGTGCATCTTCAGGTGCCCAGAGATTAATTCTATGATATTCTGGCCATGGCAATGGATATTGTGTTAAACATCATGTGTAGAAGTCTGCAGGGAACACGCAGCTGTCAGCAATCACAGTTCTGCTGAGTATTTGGCCTGACTTAAACAATGTCCATGAGGTATTTACCCTGATTCAGTTGCACATTTTCCCCAGGATGGAGATCACATACATCATGATATTATCCCTGTGGGTGCCTGCCACCTGGCAGCTCACCTAATAGTATGAAGAATGTCTCATCTGTAACAGGTAACCTTTATGGTTGCATGTCAGCCATCTACTGCACCAAGGATGATAGCAGGCAGCATGTCAAGCGGAAAGCTGAAATGATGGGGTTCACTTCCTGCTATGTGACTTTGAACCTCATTTACTATTCTGCAAGCAATCCAGAAACTGCTACAGGATGCAACTGACAGATGTCTGAGATTTGCCTTTGACGTTGCCCCCCCCCCCGATCTTTGGAAGATGCGTGGGACCAGAATAATCGCATTAGTTATCACTCAGGTTTGCAGAGGTATTGTTCAACCACTTACATTTCCTTGCACAAACATCTGTTCAATGGCTCCTGTCTGGGAAGACAGTATTCTTGGCTAGTAGCACTTCTGGTGAAGGTGGCAATGCTCTGTTTAATGTTGGTTTGCCCATACTGCTATGACACACTGTCAGCTAGCATATGACTAACAAAAAATGGAAAATTATACATTTGCAGTAATGTCTACCATTCTTCTCTTGTGGATTTATATTATATTGCAATTTTATGTATGTCGCTATGCAAATTTTTTATGCTAAAAGAATAGCGAGATTTCACCTGCATAATGTTTGTACCTGGCATACATGATGTGATGCCTACTTTATCCTTATATGCACTGTGTATACAATCATGCACCACTACAGACAATGTTGATGAACAGGCCTCTAAATGTTTACCAAGAAGAAGTTTTTAATATCATCAATGTAATTATAAAATTATGAATTTGTATCAGTCGGACATCATGACATTGCATGCTTGTATTCCTTGAATGTGTAAGCTGAGGTACCGGAGACATCAGTAAAGCACTTTACATTTTTTTCTGGTGTGGTGTCATGTGTTTCTTTTGAGTATTTGGTTCTATTATGTGTTTTTGTATAAGAATCTTTAAAACACATGCATTTTTGCTCTGTAAAAGTAATTCCATATGTGTTGCTGGATTTACAAACTAATGTCAAACATAATCAACCTTATGAAGCTACTCCTTTACACACTGCATCTGACTTTTCTAGAAACTTTTATTTAAAAATATACAAATAATGAGCCTTCATGTTGTAAAATGTAAAGTGGCATTGATTTGTTAAAGCGCAAGTGCAGTCACCAGTTAAGCTGTGAATTGCAAGATTTCCAATGCTATTTGATATACAGTCTAAGACGTGATTGTAGTATATCTATAAGGAACTCTGGTAACATTAGATACGAGTCATTGACAAGGTGGATCCTGGCATTTAATATGAGTCATGTGACAAGGTGAATCCTGGCATTTGCAAGTTGAACTATCAGCGTATCTATCTCATGTCTAATACATAAATGTTACTAACCAGAATATCAGATGTTACAATGCTCAAAATGGTTAGGTAACTGACAAATCGACAAATATACATCTAATTATATCCAAAAAACAGAGAAACTTTTAATTCATCCAATGTTTCTGTATTTTTGTATGTTTCTTCTACTACTTTCCATTGTATAAACATGTTTTGGGGCTGCAAACATGAAAACTGTCATGACAGTTTTAATTATTGATTGATTGATTTGCAAAGCAGTGACATTTTTTCTGAGCTGTTAATTACTTTAGTTTTTTTATGCACATTAATACACATGGATGGATGTACTAGGTATTATTAGACAGATGTATTTTTATATTTACAGTGTTCTTGTTAGATTATGTTTCTAGTTAGATAGCTGTGTGTGTGTTTTTTTTATTTTAGTTCTTGTCACAGACCTGATAAAGGCTTTATTGCATTAGGTAGCTGAAAGAGATTTTAGTTGAGTCTTTTTATGTGTACATTATGCTTTTCTTAATACCTGCTTTTGGAATGTGTGTTACAAACAGATAGGAAGTGTTTTCCTTAACTAGGATTTTGTTTGATCTGATCAGTAGTACTGGTTGGTGTGGTTACTTGTTTTAAAATGCACTTTTACTACCTTGTTTATATTGTTTACCATGAACAGGCTGGTTTAAAATTAAACAATACATATATTTTCCACACCTATGTCTATATAAAAACTGATATGTTTAAAATTGTTAAAATATTTCTGTTTTTTTTTTTGTTTTTTTTTTTTTTACTGTGGATCACTTTTCTGTTACGAATAAAGGCCTGTAGCTTTGGAACACTACCTGGGTTTCACGATTGTTGGAAAGTATTATGATTGAGCTCGTCGATGAAGTTTTAAGACCACTAGCTTCTCTGTTTTTATTTTGTTTTTGTAATTATTTTTTCTTTTTTAATTTTTTTTTTTTTTTTTTTTTATTTTTCCTCTCAAAACTCATGGCGGTGAGGTTGGAACTAGAATAATTCCTGTGCTTGTTCATTTTTTTATTTTTACATCTATTATATTTAACTACATGAATGGGTTGTTAAAATGTGTATCCTTTTTTGAATCTGTTTAGAGTAGTCACAGGCTAGTATTCATGAAACTGAATGCCTTGTCTGAAAATGGAAGCATTCTCTTACATTAAAGCAGTACTGTGTTAAACAGATGTGAGAGTCAAAAACATGAAAATCATTCTGTCATCAGTAATGTCTTGTATAAATTTGCATAAAACAGCTCTGATGTTCCATACCATACCAGCATTTATTGTATACTGTAAAACTAAGACTTTTCTGCACCTTGTCAAGATGCCATTTTTGAGTGCTGTTTTTGTGAAAATGTTTGGTCAGTATCATGTTTTTTACACATCAAAAGGGTTCTCTTTTATCAGGTCTGTGGTTTTATGGTAACCTTTTCAGCAAATATGTTTGTATATATGTTTACCTTTTTTATTGATTTTTGGATGCTTAATTTAGTATTGGCTCTTGTGTTTTAAGGGATTTTAATGAATAAAAATTAGCAAAGAGTTCTTCAAAACAGAATAGGTCAGTGAACTGCAGAGAAAGTGAAGGGTAATTCCTTTTTCTGTTTCACTACAAACTAATTTCATCTAGTTCATAAAGCTGTACAGTCCATTGTTGGTGTAATTAATATCATGCCACAATATTTAAGGATTACATCTCAGGACTCTGCCATGATATTAAGGATTATGCTTCAGGATATACCACAATATTAAGGTTACGCCTCAGGACTCTGCCACGATATTAAAGATTGTCTCAGGACTCTGCCATGATATCAAGGATTATGCCTCAGGACTCTGGCCTCACTTCATTGTGGGTCTCCTCAGAGACATTGTACTTGTCAGTACATACTGGGGTGCAGTTGCACAGACGTTAGGGCTGTCATGACCTCTGGTAGTTTATAAATGTATTATCCCCATTACCTTGCTGCAAGGCATCCTTGCATGCTGCTAGATTATGCTTTGTGTTACAGCATCATGGAAACTGTCTAGAAAGATATTGTATGAAATGAGTAGCTACTGCAAGTATTTTTATAAATTGCCAAAAATGCTACAAGTAGATATGGCATGCTAGAATAAGTTTACTTCACATCAGTGACACTGTCGGTAGAAAAGGCATGGGAAGAGAGGTTAATCTGCATAATGACCACCTACAATGGACATTAGAAGAGATCCACTGAGGATTAAACATTTGTTACAGGTAACAAGTACTTGAGGATTACAAAATTTACTGTAAGTGCTGGAGGTGACAATAGCTTGCCCAAGGATGATATGTTTCTGTATCACATTACAAGATACAATGGAAGGAGTATGACAGCCAGCCAGCAGAAAGCAGGTGAATATAGTGGGAGAGGGCATATCCTACATAAGTGTTATTGTAGTTTACATGAAAACTTTTCTGCTAATACAAATACCACCTCGGGTCTCCCCTTTGACTCCTAACCCTGAAGGACTAGCCCAGTCAAAAAATGGCATTGCGCTTCTGAGTGTGTCATTCAAATGAGATGTTGAACCCAAGGGCCCTTCTGCTTGAGTTGGTGGTAGCTCAGATGGAAATAAGATCCCACAGCACCTATCAAAACAGTAGGGTGGTCTTTAACTAAACATCATGTTTACAATATTTACACATGACACAATATTTACAATTATTTACGTTCTTTTACTCTTTTTTTTCCATTCGCATAACCATTATTCAAACATTCCTTTTCTGACCACCATCCTTTTTATCATAACCAAAATCTTATTTTTTTTCAATATATCAACCAATATCCATTTCCCATTACATTTGAATTTTTATTCCATATAGTCCATATTATGTAAAATGTCTTCCTATTTTTATAAATACATCTTTTCTTCATTACTATAATCATATTCCAACATATCCATGCTTATGTCTTTCATTTATTTCATACCTCCCAGGACATTCTCTTGACATAAATTCCCCCTCATCTTCTTTATCCTTTTTTCATTTTAAAAACACATGTTCTGTTTTGACTTCGCTATAATAATTACATATTCTTTCCCCTGTTCTTATAGGGCATGTTTGCTTTCACTGACTACCTTTTTATTGATCATCTCCACAGGAAATCTTTACATCCTACAAGTTTTTTCAAATCTTGTTCGCATGACTTTTACTTTTTCTTCCTCCAACTTTTCCCAAGGAAAAACATAGCAATATGTATCTGTTGTATTTAAATATAATTGTTTTTTATTATGTTCTATGTCACTTAACTTTTTTTCCATGATACAATTCTTTTCTTGATAAACTCTCATTCTCCCATTCATACCTTCTTTCCCTCATTTATATTTACTCATCAAACACCATATTTTCTTGTATTTTTCTTTCATTATTAAACCTAACGTCTTAATTTTTTAACCATGTCAACACCTAAAATAAGGTCAGCAAAGCAAAGATTAATTCATTTATTAAACCTAACCTCCCTTCCCTTTTGTTAACATATAATACACTTCTCTAGGATTCAACCTGGACCCCCATACAAATGAAAATATAATCAACATTAGTCCCTTTTCTGATTCTATAGGAATCATATACACACTTGCTAAATAAGTAGATTTTCCCAGTAGTTCAATATTTATTAAATAAGCTTTTACTGTATAGTTATACATTTTCCAGAATAAACAACATATGTTTCTTACCTTACAAATTATATCTCCCCATTGCTGCATTCTGACTATCTCCTTACCTTTATACCTAATGTTTCTATTCCTCTTATATTAAACTTAATGTTCTCTGTTTCATTTAGCATTCTTATACCTTTACTTTTATCTGTTTTTATTTTCAGTCCTATAACATTCAACATATTGATTAAGTTGTTTAATGATACCTTCCACCCGATCTTTATTCTTTGCCATTAAAAGAATATCATCCACATAAGAGAACGTAACCGGTATTTTAGTCCCTTCAATAGCCATATATTTTGCTACTGCTAATTAAGTATTGAACTTACTAACCACTGTATGTGTAACTAATGCAAATGTAATACTACTTGCTGGACAACCCTGTCTTGTCCCTCTTCTTTATATCTGTAGCTCAGCTTAACCATCTATCCATTCACTACTAGCTTTACTTTGTTTTTTTATATACTGACAAATAAGTTTATCTTCTCATGTATATTATATTCTCTCAATATATTCCATAAATTTTCATGTTGTATCTTGTCCGATGCCTTACTCAAATCACCTATCATAATTTTAACATCGGAATTCCTATTTATTGTATCATCTGTAATTTCTCTTATCAAAAGTAGTTCCTGACCTCCTTTCACCTATTTTTCCAAATATAATTTCTTCTAATATTTTATTTTTGTCTCCAATATCTTTTCTAGTATTTTCATGAAAACCTGATTTCTTATCCCCCTTTTACTTTTTTTTATATAAATTTCGAAACTCTGATATATAATTCTTCTTGTATTAAACCTTACTCTAGCAATTCATTTAATACTTCCACAAAAAACTTCTTTTGCCAATCCAGCGTCTGTGCATATATTCTATTCCATTCAGTCCTGTTCTTGAGTCTGCATTTACCATTTTTAACACATTGTCAAGTCATCCAATGTAATTCCTTTCTCCAAATCCTCACTGTCCTGTTTAGTTAATTTTTTTAAGTTTCCATTTTTGTTTTCTTGCTATCTTATGTGTCAAAAGTTTTTTCTATATAATCCTTTATTACAGTCTCCATTTCTTATCGACTCTTAACATTTTGTCCTCTATTGTTTCTTAATTCTCCTATTAATATGTTATCCTCTTTTAGTATTGTTTAAATACAGTGCTACCTCTTCCTTTTTCCTTTGTAAAAAATATCTTTGTTTAAACAACTTTTAATCTTCACTTGATTAATTTCATATATTTCCTTTTCCCTCAAAAAGATTCATATTTATTATGAAACCTCTAAAAAAACATTCACTTACTTCTTTGTATTTCTCCTTCTCATCTTTTTTATTTTGAATGTTGCCATTCCAAAAAAAAATCTTACATATGTCAATTTCTTATAAAAATCCTCTCATGTCTGCATAATCTTTCCATACTTGACTCTTTTTCCCTCCTTTTCTAAATCTTTCTTATTTAATAACTTTGCCTATTTTTATGTATCCTTTTTTTTTTCTTGAATTTCTATCCATATTGCCAAATGATCTGAAAATCCTGTTGCTCTTATACATTCTTGTATAATTTTCAGGCTTTCTGAAATGATAAAATCTCAGTTCTTAAATTATTCCTTTTGTAGGTCCAATGTTTATTCCATATATAATTTTATACTTTTAATTATTTCTGGCATAATTTTTACATCCCCGTTCTATTTTCTTTTTCATCAGTCACTATTAAAATTGCCCACTGCTATTATATATATATATATATATATATATATATATATATATATATATATATATATACTTACATAATTTAAAATTTTTAAAGATTGCTTCTCTCACTTTCATCACATATGTGTAAACTGCTATAATTCTGTAAAATTTCTTTCTCCATCTCACATCTATGACTGTTAGTCTACCCAGTATTACCAAAGAAACATCTGATATTTTTATTGAATATTCCTTGAGCAAATGTCCTTCCCTATGTTCTAAATCTCACTTTCCCATAATGTTTTAATTTGTAATCTTTTATTTTCTGTTACAGTTCTATATTCTATTACAATATCCATATCAAGATTCATACACTATTCCAGTACAGCTATACTTTTCATATTCTTTATACTATTCACATTTATTGCTAAAACTCTTAGGTCCTATTTTATAAATGTATCTTACTTTTTTTAGTCTTTGCCTTTTTATTTTTTTTCTTAGTAAATCCTTTAAACTTTCTCTTTCTATTTTTCATCCTTTTTTCAATATTTTTTTTCCCTTACCCAAATTCCAACTAATCTCTTCATCACTTGTTTCTATCATTACTTCATGTCGTTCTTTTTGTATCATTTTATCTTTTACTTCTCCATCTTCTACCATCTCGTTATCTATCTTGATCTGCTTTTCCTGTTCTTTTTCTGAATTTCTCTTTACTATCCCTTCCTCTCTGTTTTGTTCCTTGCCATAATCTATACTCTGTTTCTACTTATATTCTTCCATCTTTTCGCTACCGTCTATCCATAAGTGACCTGTTTTTTCACATTTAAAGCATTTATATTCACATCTTTTTTTGTGTCATGCTCTACTTTGCCACAAATATAACTTTCTTTTGTCACAACGGTTAAGTGATCACATTTTCCACAGGGAAAAAAAGTGTTTGTTGTCCCTAATATTTCACTGTACCTCAGTTTCCTTATGTGTTTATAATGCCTGGTATATGTATTAATTTTTCATTCTCAATTTCCAGTGCAATATAACACCCCCAAACCCTAGTCCATAAACCCCTATTATCATAGATTTTTGCAATGTCCATAACATCTTTACATATAGTCTTTATTCTTTTAATGATTCTTTGTCAGTTCAAAATTGTACAAAATGTTTCTTTTTTGTCTCTATTTAATGCTTGTAAAACATACAAGATCCATGGATTACAGTCTTTCTTTAGTTCATATTGATACCATCTTGCATCAAATATAATGTCATAGGAAGTGTTTCTGTTAAAATGAATGAATGCTCTTACCTATTTCGGTGATATTCCCAATGATATTATATTATCCCATATGTCATACCAGGCCATCTCTTTATATGCTTTGCTACTTATTCTTACAAGGTACTTATTTCTTCTTAATTCCATCTTTTCTTTTTTTTTTTTTCAGTTTTACAGAATCTGCATACAACATTCCCTTTTCCTTTCTCACTTCCGCCACTTCTTTTTCTAGAATCCTATCTAAAATATCTCCCTATAAAATCACCTTCTCACTGCTCATCTCACTCAGGTTTATCAGGTCCTGGAGATAAACGTCCTTTAACCCTCCTAATTGGATGGTTGTAATAGTATATCTATTCTGTGCCTTGCCCTCCCCTTCAAGCAGCTATTCATGAAAAATAGTTTCAGAATCTTGCAAAAGTCTGACCTCCTTCACACTATTCACAATCTGTGTTTCTCCCTTTTCACTGGATAATGGCACTAGCTTGCATGCCTTAATCTGTTCCATAACTTCATTCTGCAATGACTCGATTGTCTTTGACGCCACCATTTCATCGGATAACTCCCCGACATCTACATTCACGCTATGTAGATCCTCCAATATGCTCATGTCCTCCATACTCCTTCCTGCTTCTCTGAGCCTCCACTGCACTCATGCCAGAAGCAGGAAACATTACAACAGTGTGCCCCCCCCCCCTCTCAAATGAGTAGGAGAAGGTTCCCAATGCCCTGGACAAATAAATACCACCTGTAGTCTCCCCGGAAAAGAGACTGCTAGCCTAGTGGGACAAACCCAGTCAACAAAGAATAAATAAAAGAACAAGTTAAGCAGTGTGTTAGTAAGTAAAATGGCATTTTCTACTGTTGATCCCTGCTTGAAGGCCTGTTTTAATTTTTATTTTTATATGCTCTCAATGATTGTAAAATGTATTTATTTTCTTCACCAATACTGTATTTAACTCAGTGGTAATCATTTTCTGAAATACTTGAAATTTACCTGCTGCATGAACTAAAATGTCTGTATAATACTTCCATTTGTCTATTATTGTCTTTTGGTTTAGGTACCAACTGAAAAGGCCCTTTTACATCATTCTACTTACTTCTATAAGAAAAGGCATTGTGGAAAGCTAACCATTTTGATGATAACTACTTATTAACTAGCAGACATTTTTTCTCTTTTCTAATTGAAATATTGTTGATCAGTCTTTCAGAATTAAACTTTCCTATAGTGTTGTTGTTTGTCTTTCGGCTTTTCCCAGTTAGGGGTCACCACAGCAGAACTCTGGTCCGCTAATTATTGGCAGTTGATTTTTATGGTGTCGAGTTGCCAGCCTGATGCCCAACCTTCAACAAAGGCACGCCCATTCAATGCATGTCTTTCGAATGCCCACTCGACCGCGGGGAGGACATGCAGACTCCACACAGAAGGCACTACCAACCCAAGCCGAGAATCAAACGGGAGAACCTCTTGCTGTGAGGCAACAACACTACTGCTGCACCATCTGAAATACTACAATATCTGAATTCTCTCTGTACAGCTAGCTAATGGGAATGATTTTCTTCATTATGGAAGTAGCAGTTAGAGTTGGGTTAAGAGATACCACTGAAACCACAAGAGAGAATATCTGAGATGGATTATAAAAAATCAAATTCACTAGCAAGTGTAATACCTTTAGAAAAAAGTGTAGCCCTACACTGCACTGCAGTTCAGCTGTCTCCATAGGTTCAAAGTAAGTTGCTACCATTTGCTGCATAAAGTTTAAGCCTCATGGTGGAAAGAGCTGTGCTTTTGATGAAACTAAATGCAGAAACTAATTTAAGGATGTCTTTGTACTCATAGATGTGCTATAACCTCTACGAAAGTTGTTAAACAAGCAGATATTTTAGATATGTTGACTTTAATGGGTGACACATGCCAAGTTGAAAACAAATAAGTAATCTAGCAGTCACTGAATGGCACAGCATAAAGGAACCATACCTTGTGACACAGTACATGAAACAAACCTCTTCCACTTTGGAATATAAGATTTCTTTGTATTAGGTGTTGCATACCTTAAATGAGATACTCTGTCAAAAAAGTGTTATTGTCAGAACTCAAACTTCTATCCTCTATGCCTAGGCAGTGTGACTCTGTTGGAATTCTTCATTTAAGGTTTCCACATGTGCATTATTTCAATTTTGCTCTTTCTATTTCAGTTTGTTTTAATTTAAATTCATGAATGTTTTACTAAATTTTTCCCTTGGAATTTTTTAAAAATATTGCTTAAGGTCAGTCAGCAAAGATTTGCTTTACAGTCTCTGAAGGGAAAGAAATTGAGTTGTGGTGATTTGTGGCATGAGCTGAAAAGTAACATTTATTGTTCAAGCAGGCCTTCTGGGAATTAAAAAAGAGGACCAGGGTATAAATTTTATGAAAACCATGAGAAGGAATACAGTGATATTCACTCAGTGTCTGAGCAACATAGAATTCCAGTTGACCATTGTAACAGGGATGTTATTAGGCACGGTGGTTTAGATGAACTGGATTCTTTTGGGGGTGAGGGTGAACAGCATTTTTTTCAACCCAGGAGGTCAGAAAGGTTTCCACCAGACCCAGGACATACAGAAAGACACTACAGCTGGAAGAATCAAGGGAAAGGGACCAGATAATACAAAATGTTGATAATTTGGATATACTTTTCAAATATAAAGGTTTCAAAATATTCAATTGTACTAATTACAAATTGACTAAATTACATTTTAACTTGTTTTCCAAGGGTTTCAAGTTTGTAAAAACATACAAGGGTAATAAAGCTAAACTGTTAGTGGATTTAAAATTATATTTGAGAAAGCTTAATTTAGAAATTTTACTCAACCAAGGACTGGATCCTCAGGCCAATAGTTACAACAAAGAAGGTGTCTTTGTGAGACACAGTGTGTTCAATCCCCCATTGCTCCCCACCCTTTTATTATTTGAAAAGATGGTAACCGAAGAAGTGTATGAAAAATATGGTAGTAAGGAAACAGGCTTTATTTCTAACCTGACGGTGGAAGAAAATACTTTGTTACAGGACCTGCAGAGGCAGAACGAGTTACGAATTATGAAACCAGATAAGGGTGGGGGAGTAGTCATTTTTAATGTGGAGGACTACAATAAAGCTATTACTAACATCTTAATGGACAGTACCACTTATTCTTTGGTGTCGATTAATCAAATTAATATAGCCTATGGTAGGATTGATTCACTTCTTGAGGAATATCTTGTAGAAAAAAGAATAGATTTAAAAACTTACAATTTTTTGAAGCAGACACACCCTAATATTCCAAGTTTCTTTGGTATACCAAAGGTACATAAGTCTTTGGTTACTCCCTCTTTGAGGCCGATTGTGGCTGCAAAAAATTCCAAAACACATCCTTTGGCTGTTTTTGTGGATAGAAATATTAAGGAGGTTGTTCTTGACACCCCACACCTCCTGAGGGACTCGTGGGAATTTTTGAGTAAGATCACTGGACAATTATGGAGTGAAGGAATATTATTCCTCACCATTGATGTAAAGGAATTGTTTACTTGTATTCCTAGGAAGAAAGGACACGAATATTTTTGTGACAGTTTATATAAATATTCAAAACTACAGTTTATATAAATATTCAAAACTATCCACTGACAGTATTCTTTTAGTGGCAGAACTGATGGAGGTTATTTTGGAGTCCAACTACATCCAGTTCCAGGGAGAATTCTTCCAGCAGATTAGTGGGGTTGCGATGGGGGCAGCTTGCGCCCCCACCTACACCAATCTCGTACTGCTGGAATGGGAGAACAGGACAATTTTCCCGTCACCATTTTACCACAACATTAGACTTTATCTAAGATTTATGGATGACATTTTTGTGTTGTGGGATGGTACTAAGGATGAATTACACCATTTCTTAGTAAATGCTTTGTAGAAAGGGAATACCCCATGGAATTAGTTTTTGGGATTTTGGAAGAAGTGAAGAAGGGATGGGGTAAGAAGTATAAAGCACTTTTAGGTCACTCATTTACTAAGGATCACAATACACAGGATAGTAAAACTAAATACAATACAGCCTGTATTGTTGAATATAGCACTTTTTCAGACACTTTTACACATATAGTTAGAAATAACTGGAACCTTATGAAAACTAACAAGGATGTGTACACGAGGGTAGGTAAAGAACCCATTTTTACATACAGGGTAGGCAACAACTTTAAGAAACTCTTGGAACAAGGAGAAAGAGGGAAATTACCATACAAAAAAACTGCACCTTGTGGGGCATGTAGCGTGTGTTCTTTTATATGGACTGAGGATACCATTAGACTTAACAATAGTCTTAAAAGTGTGGTGAAGCTTGTTAAGGGGAACTGTAGATCCAACATGCTAGTATATATTGCTATCTGTACTACATGTATGGCATATTATATTGGTAAAACCGAGAGACCCTTCAAGGATAGAATTTATGAACATCTATATGAAATTAGAACTCATAGGGAGACCGATGCTCTATATAAACACAGCACTGCATGTTCAGGTGTATCCAGTTTTAGGTTTGGTATTATTGATACAGTTAGGTATGGTTTGCACAAGGGAGGGGGAGACCTCAAGAACCATTTACTATACAAAGAGCTGATATGGCAGCTCAGGCTGAATTCAAACTCACCACCAGGTTTAAATGACTACATCAGTATAAAATCTGTGCTACATAAAAAAGCTGAAAGTATATAATAAACCAAAAGACTATAAATTTTTTATATATTTTTTTTTAAATAGTTGCACATTTTTATTACTTGTATTTTTTCAGTTGAACAATTATATTATTAATGTTTGCATATAGAATATATATGTGTTAAAGTCTTGAAAGTTGGGAAGTCTTTTTAAAATTGGATATTAGGTTTTTGAACCTGTATGCCTTTAAATTACAATTAATGGATTCTTAATTGTTTGTGATTTTATATATGTGTATCATGATATCAGTGCTTTCATCTGATGAAGTCTATCTATTAGATGAAAGCACTCATCTGCTGTGGTTGGAAGTAAAAAGAATCGTTTTTATTACCAATGTGGTGGTTTGGACTTTATTTCTTTACTACTTGGTTTGGTATCAGTTCCATTTTCTGTTCCATTTTCAAGCAGAACAGGAAAAGGCTTAAACCTTAGGAAGTTTCCAGTGATCTGTGACTGCTGCTGTTGAATGACTATTGTTGGAATTCCACATTGTGCATTGTTTCTATACTTTTTTTTTTTTTCAGTTGCTTTTTTTCTTTAAATTACTTTTACCATAAAGTACTTTTCTCGGAGTTTTAAAAATTATTAATTAGGACTAGTTAGCCAAAAAGTGTTTTGAATTCTGTGATTACAAAGAGGTTAATTCTACATGATTTTGAGAGGACCAGTTGAAGCATTATTTATTGTTTAAGGTAAACAATTTGGAAAAGATTTCAATCTTTGGGAGTCCCACTGATCTGTTACTGCCGCTGTGTGACTATTAGAATTCTTCATATAAGGATTATATGTCTATTTCTATTTTTTCTCTTTATTGCAGCATTTTTATTTTAAAATTGTTTTACAGTAAATTTATTTATTTAATGTTTTGAAAGTTACTGGTTAGCGTGAATTAACAAGTATTTGATTTTCATTTATCGATTGCTAAAGGATTGTATCTACATCACTTGAGAAAGGACTTGATAACTAGTATTTCTTTAAGTTGAGCAGAATGAGAAAATATTTTGGGTGGCTGCTGTGGTTACAGCAGTTAGCATTGTCACCTCACAGCAAGAGGCTCTCTGGTTCAATTCTCAGCCTGGGTGCTATCTGTGTGGAGTCTGCATGTACTCCCTGAGATAAAGTGGGTTTTCTCCAGGTGCTTCTGTTTTCTCCCACATCCCAAAGGCATGCTGAAGGTGGATTGGACACTCTAAAGTGGCCCTAGGTGTGCATGTGTGTGCCTTCTATGGAAGGATGGGTGCTAGGCACTGTAAAACTTCACTGCCAATCATTTATGTGGACAGTTCTGCTGTGGCGACTCCTAATTGTGGGGGGGGGGGGAGAACAGGAAAATGTTCTAAACATTAAGAGCTGCCACTAATCTGCAAATGCTGCTGTTGAGTGACCATTTTGGAATGTTTCATTTAAAGCTTGCATACTTGCATGTTTTCTTTTCTTTTGTGCTTTTTATTTGTTTGTTTTATATAAATTGTTTTATTTTTTAAAATTGTTTTACTTTAAAGTTTTCTTTTCTTGCAATTTTAAAAGTTATTCATTATAGCTACTTAGCAAAATTTGTTTCCAACCTATGGCCATGGATGTATTAAGACTGTATTATGATGTTGGAGAAGCTGAGAACTAGCATTTGTTATTACTGTAAGGAGAACAGAAAAAGGTTTGTCTTTGGGAGTTGCTCTTTAGCAGCTGTCAGTGATCTGTGACTGCTGCTGTTAAGTAGCTATTTTACAATTCTTCAACTGAGAATTACTCAGTTGCATTTTTATTACTTCATGGTTTTTACTGCAGATTGAATTTGTTTTTCTTCAAAGTTGCTTTTTTTCCCCCTTTGGGATTTTAAAACATATCAATTAGGGCCAGTTAGAAAATATTTGTTTTCTATTCTCTGACTAGAAAAGAATGAAGTCAAAGTGACTTGTAGGATGAGATGAAATGTAGCATTTATTATTTAAGATAACAGGAAGGAGGAAAATGTTTAATCTTTTGGCTGCTGCCACTGCTATGTGACTGCTGCAGTTATATAACTATTCTGAATGCTTCTTTTAAGATGTAAACACTTGCATTGTCTGTTACTCTTTATTGCAGTTTTGTATTTTACTTCAAAGCTGTTTTTTTTTTTTCCTTGGGGTTTTGAAAGTTATTGGCTAAGCACAAAGGAAAGATGTATTTCCATTCTCTGACTGTAAAGGGATTAACTCTTGCTGATTTGTGGGAGGATCTGCCATTTGAAGGTGTTGCTGGACATACTCACTGTACTCAAGTGAGTACAGTTTTTTTCTGACCATCTCTCTGAAATAGTTCTAACAACACAATTGTTCAGAACTGTCTGAACTACTCTATCATACAGTGTTATAGAAAACATGCTTTTCCGTAAGATGAATGTTCCTATAAAATATTTGTTTTATGGTTACAAGCGGAAGACTGGGTTATAGCCTTTGGGAGATGTCACTCGTTTGTGACTGCTGCTGTTGTGAGACCAATTTTTCACACCCTATGCGCACTGACTGTGTTATGCTATTAAATTAATTTGTTCTTGAGCAGCTGAATCCTCCTGTACATTTGGCTTTGTAAATTCCTCCACATCTACTCTCACCTGTTCCTAGTAGTGAGCGCCAGAAGTTTAAGCTTTGAAGGCCCTCCCATTAGACTGTTAAAGTTTCAATATCCTCCTCTTAATATCTTCTCACAATTTAGAAGACCCTACAGTTCCTGCAGTATGAACACCTTTTTGCTTACTTAATTTTATAATCTGAAACATCTGAGGCAAGTCTACCAATCACGTCTAACCTACAGAACACGTCTCAGGAAATAGCATGGGAATAGTGCACCTGTTTTGCTCCTGATGAGATGAAAATCATAGGGACATTATTTTTGCACCTCCCTAGATACCATCCATCACTGGAAAAATTGAATACTGCTGCTTAGGATCCAGCTTGGGATGTAGGCCTACTGTTTTGCTCCCAGTGAGTTCTTGAATCTTCTGCTCCAATGGAGGTCCGAGGCTTGGCCTCTCTCACTCCCTCCTTCATCTCTGTGGTTTTGGTCTTCTTGCGTTTGTGGCATCTTCTTATCTTCGTGTCTAGGCTGGTTGATCTGTATTCTGGGTGGTTTGTGGCAGACTTCAAGCCAGAGTTGCTCTGGGTCTTTTATGTTTTCTGTAGTGTGCTTCGTTGTAGTCCGTCATTTTCCTGACATCCTCCTGTGAGTGGTTTTCCAGCCATGTAAATAGGTTTATCGCTGAGTCCTGGATAAGTTGTTTCATGGATGGTGAGTGGGTATCTCTGTGCAGTTCATTTGTTACATACCATGGGGCATCTAGGATGAGTCTGAGGGACTTGTTTTGTAGTCTCTGAAGAGTTGCTATGTAGCTGTTTGCTGCATACCCCCATACTGGTGAAGCATATAGCATCTGGGCTCTGATTGTGGTCCTGTATAGCAGAAGTTTGTTTTTGATGCTGAGACCGCTTCTCCTGTTCAAAAGTGGATAAAGTTGGTTGTGGGTTTTTCATGCATTTGCCGCGTTGGTTTCAGTGTGTGGTTTCCAGGAGAGATGTTTGTCCAATGTAACTCCGAGGTACTTGACAGACTCTTTCCATGTTATGTCCTTGTCGAACATGGTGATCTTTTTGTCTGGATTTAAGAATCGTCTGCTCATCCATATTGCGGTGCTCTTTTTCTGGATTGATCTCTATGCGCCAGGTGCGGTACCACATTTCTAAGGCATCCGCAGACTCTTGGAGTCTTTTGGAGGTCAACCAGGGATGTTTGGATTTGTAGAGAATTGCGGTGTCGTCTGCATACTGTGCCAGCATGGTTCCGCCTACGTTTGGTATATCACTAACATAGATGTTAAATAACAGTGGTGATAAGGTGGAACCTTGTGGGACACCGGCTGTGATTTGCTTTTCCTTTTCCTTTGAGTGAGTACCATTCATTTTTACTCTGAAGGTTCTGCCTTGAAGGTAAGAGGAGACTAATCGGATCAGGTATGGAGGGAAGCCTTTTGAGATCAGTTTGTATACCAGACCCTCATGCCACACCTTGTCAAACGCTTTTGGAAAACAGCTCATGTTGCCCTGTTGGTGTTAAATCCTTCTGTGATATATTCGACAACTCGAAGTAGCTGGTGAGTTGTGGAGTAGTTTGTCCTGAAACCATGTTGCTCTTTGTTGACTGCTTCTTTGTGAATGGCATATTTTTGTAACCGTTGTAAAATGATTTTTTCTACCACTTTCCCTAGGGCGCTTAGGAGGCTGATGGGTTTGTAGTTTTGTGGAAAAGCTCGGTCCTTGCCAAGTTTGGGCAGGACTACCACGTCTGCATTTTTCCAGCACACAGGGAAGTATCCAAGTCTCATTGAAGCATTGGTGATGTTGGTGATTGCAGCTACAGCTTTGGTGGGTAGGTGCCGTAGGGCTTTGCTGGGGATGTTGTCTGGACCAGCTGCCTTCCTGACATTTACTTTTTGTAATATTTTCGTTGTTTTGTTTGGTGTTGTGACATCTATTCTTTCTGGGTGTTTTGTGCGCAGGTGTTTGTGTGGCTTTGTGTATTTTCTCGATGTGTTCCAGATCTGCCTCCTGAAAGTCTGGGGAGCACTGCAGTTCCAAGCATTCCGCAATAGCCTCGGCCTTGTCCTGGCAGGTAAAGACTAGCCCATTTAGCCCATGTATGGCAGGCATCGGGGCTGTTTTGTGTCTTAGGGCTTTTGAGAGTTTCCATTTAGCATTTGGATGGTTTTCTATTTCTGAGATGGTTTGAGTCCATCTATGATTTCTGATTAGTGCTAGTGCTTTATTGATTTCGGCTGTTAGCTGGTTCATTTTTGAGCGATCCCTTGGGTTGCAGAATTTTTGCCACTTTCTCCGGGTTCTGTTCTTTTCTCTAATCTTTTCCTGCAGCCAGAGTGGTATCTGGTGAGGATTTTTCTTTGTGTGATAGGGGAGCTTCCTGGTTGCTTTTCCTATGGCTGCTTTGATGCAGTCAGTAAGAATGGTTGTTGCTTTGTCCAGCTGTATCGAGGTTAAGATGGTAAGAATGTGTGGTAAGCAGGACTCCACGGTATCTGTGAATGCTGGCCAGCAGATTTTTTCCATTGCTGTTTGATTGGCAGTTTCTGGGCTTGCTCTGGTACTTTCTAGGGTGAGTATAACGGGGTTGTGGTCTGAGCTTAGTTCGCTGATAGTGTAGATGGTGGGCGTTTGTGCCACATTAGTAAAGCAATGTCCAGGATATCAGGGCGGTGACCATGAGGGTGGTAGTGGGTTGGTTCATCTGGACCGAGTACCACTACTTCACTGTTGTCCAAGTAGTTGGCTAGGGATCTTCCTTTGGCATTTGTGGTTCTGCTATTCCAGGTAGGGTGTTTGGCATTGACATCTCCAGCCAGTACTGTTGGTAGGTCAGACTGGAAAATTAGGTCCAAGTCTTCATGTAGCAGTTTCTTTAGGGGTGGGTTGTATGCTGCAGCTATTCTGAGGGGGCCCTCTGCAGTGTTAATGATCACCATGTTGGTTTCTAGGTGCCCCACTGTGATGCTAGGGAGTTCTAAGTGGTCTGTGTTCTTTTTAACAAGGATTGCTGTACCACCTCCTTTACCAGTTTTGCGCTCTTGGCGGTAGACGTAATAGTTCCTAAATTTGATTTCCACACTTGGGCGTAGGTGTGTTTCACATATGAGCATAACATCGATGGAGTGGGTGTCTAGGAATTCCTGTAGCTCCTCAGATTTTTCTTTGAGGCCATTGGCATTCCAAAAAGCCATATTAATATCTTGGGGAATACGCAGCTTTCTAGGGTTCATTTTGTAGTGTGACTAGGATTGTAGGAATCGCTGTGGTTATGGATGTCAGAATTTCCATTCCGTTCTTCGCAGCACAAATGCTTTGTAGCAGCAAACACGCAATCTCTAGTAGCTTTTGGACCTTTGGGCTTGTCAGTAGGCTTGCTAAGAGTGTGATCCTGTTGTTTTCATGCACAGCAGAGAGACCGCAGGAGGGATCCAGGTGAGGTCAAGGAGGAAGACTATTCTTTTTGTAGTTGTGTTTTCACGGTTCGGCATGCTGGGATGTTTGGACCTGCAGTTTTTCTCCCTGGTGGGGGGAGGGGCAGAGGTTCCAGTTTTGACTGCTGCTGAAAAGCTGTGGTCTGGTTTGACATTGCGTGGTTCTGGGCGCCCAATATTTCTGTTTCCATTAGGCCGCTTGGAGGGGTGATCTGCGCATCCTTGATAGTTTGCAGGGTGGCCCAAGCCACAATTGGCACAGGTAGCCTTTTCTTCTCTTGGGTGTTTGCAATCCCTTGCCCAGTGTTCTTCGGCACACTTTATGCATCTAGGTTTATTAAAGCACATGTTGGTGGCGTGCCCGAATCTTTGCCATTTGTGGCACTGGCCTACTCTAGGTTTGTTGTTTAGGGTCTCGACTCTCACTCTGAGAGAGAGCAGGTCTTCCATTTGGAAAATGTGCTTGCCAGCATCATTCCTGTCAAGCTGCACTAGTACAAGAGGGCAGGGCTTGCGTGAGGGGCCACTTTTCATGCGGTTGACCTTTCTGATGGGGAACCATCTCTCCAGCAGGGCTTCTTCTACCTCTTTTTCTGACACTGAGGTGGGGATCCCTCTGATGACTGCTTTAATGGGTTTGTCTGAGTCAAGTAGCCAAGAGTGGTGTTCCAGGTTAACATCTCTTAGGTATTTGGTTAGGGTTCTGTAGTCTGTAGCAGATGTTGGGCAGAGCTTAATTCCGTCTCTAGTTACTGTCGAGTTGCTTAATGAGATATCCTTTTCTGTTATTTTTTTGGAAATTTGGGTCCAGTTTTCCTCTGTTCTGAGAATGACCGGTGGGATCTTTTTGCTTCTGGTGTTTTCAGGTGCCTTCTTCATCTCGTTTGGCTCTTCACACATGCCTTCAATGTTCAGCCTTTCAAACCGACTTCTAGTCTCAATGCTGAATATTTCTTCTTGAGTCCTTCTCTTTCTTTTAACACAGTGTTTGGAAGCCACTATTTCAAAATCATCAGGGCAAGAATCACTAGCGCTTCCCTCCTGGTATTGCTCCTCTTCTTCTTCACTTTCCAGCTCAATGCTTGGGCTGTGGCTGACTGCTGCATGATATCCACTTGTGGATGCATTCAGGGAGGATTTGTTTCTTTCCATCTCTGTGTGGTGACTTGTGCTCAGTGGGAGCAGCAAGTTTCGTGCAGGTTCCTTTAGTCCGTCCAGCAGGAAATTATCGTGGATTTTTTGTATGCACTCTGTGATTTTATGCGTGCGATCTCCCAATGGGCAGAGATCAGCAAACAGAGTGGCCTAATTAAATCTTACGGCGTTTGAGAAACATTTAGTGTGCAGATCAGGAGAAAAAGAAAATTTGCTCCTTTGTGCTGCACCAATGCCTCTATAACCTTCCAGCGTTGTTTATCCAATTACTCAAGTCCTCTCTCAATCAAGTGATGAACTCGAACTTGAGTGAAGGAGCACAAAGGTATTTATATGCATGTAAATGAGCACTGTATGTGTGGCTTCCCTAATTGGTCTGTTTGTCATTTTAGTGGAATCCTCTTCATTTATAATTATGGACTGTTTTACAACCTGTCCTCCATTGGCTGAGTTGCTGTGTGTGTCCCCCAGGGCATATACCAGGAAAAAGCTGCAGCAAATCTACAGGTTGTGTAGCATCTGGGATGACACAGGTGGCCACTAAAGAGCCTGTCACTCGTTTCTGAAGCACCATCTTGGGATTAATGCTACTATTTTCCTTCTAAAGAAAGAGGAAACTATTTATTTATTGACATTTGATTACCAGGAAAGTCTGACTGGGTAGAAGCCCATTTTCAGCAGAGGTCCTGGGAGAAAAGTTCCAAATTATTATAAAGCATGTTAAGAACAATGATTTTACAATCTTCAACAATAAGGCAAAAACAACTTTAGTTTAAGTAATAACCAATTACTGATAACACAAACACAAACCATTGTCATATACCTTGTAATTATTAAATCATTTAATATTTATAGAAATTTTAGTCTGTCGAAAAATTAAAGGTAAGTTAGTCTAATACAAACAGGAATTATAATATGAAGTGAGGGAAAAACAGGTCTATGATACCTTTAGATAAAAAGTCGGGGAAGAGAATTTGATATAAGTAAGTAAGTAAGTGAAGAAGGAAGAGTAAGGAGGTATAAGGAATGAAGAGGTACTTGTTTCCATTTAGGGATATAACTTATCCTGATTTTGAGTAATAGAGTCAGATTTTAGCTAGGAAGTCATTGAGTGATTTTTAAAAGATGGGAGGGAGGTTATTAACCTGATGGATACAGGGTAAAGCCTTAGCAACCTTGTATGAGTACAGACAATGCCCAGCAGATTGGTTAGGTTTGTAAACAGGAGTTTCTGGTCACTGGATCACAATGACCGACTGGGAACATAGTTGCGCAGAATGATTTTTAGTGTTAGGCAGATGGATAATTTAAGTTCATAGGTGTTAAGAGCCTGTGTGTATGTTAGCTGATGAGGAAATTTTAACCATTTTATGCTTTTTAGTGCTATACAATGGTGTGTTCTGAAAGGGGTATTTGCTGCAAGTTTAGCAACTTTGTTATAGCATTGCTCAAGTTGTAATTTTTGTGAAGCCTGGAGGTTAGTAAGGATGGAAGCACCATAAAGAAGTGTGGGGAGGAGATAAGTAGTGGCAAGTGTAGTTTTACTTGCATCGGTGAGGAAGTTGAATCTGTAAAGCACCCCTGGTTTTTAATGAGATTTTCTTATGCAATTTTGTATATGTATGTTGAATGTAAGATTGCCATCCACTATAACCCATAATAATTTTCTATGAGAAGTGATGTCAATGTTTTTTTATCAAGAGAGAGACATTTGGGGGGGGGGGAGTAGTAGTTTGGTCTTTTTTTTTGGTTACAAAGCCATGTTTCAGTGGATTTTAAAGCTTCCATTTTTGGAGGTGTCCTGTGTTGTCAGATGTGCACATGAGAGTGGAATCTGTGTTTTGTATTGGGGTGGTCTGTTAAGTGGTTGTATAGAGGGTGTTGATGAAGGCTTAACTCGGAGGTAAAGAGAGAGAGAGCATGGAGTGCCATTTTACTGACTGATGCTATTGGACAGGTAGCTTTTGAACCATACAAGGGTGGGCTGAGAGATACCCAGTGAGTACAGTTGAAGTAGATGCCTTCTATGGCAAACTGTGTCAAAGGCTTTAGACAAGTCTAGAAAGAAGGACAAGACTGGTTTGCCATTATCTCTGGCTTTATCGAAAGTATCTATATAAGTTAGAATGGTAGTGATAGTAGTATGGGAAGGATGGCAGCCATGTCATGTAGGCGATAGGAGTTCTTTCTGCAAGACATAGTCCAACAATTATTTTTGAATATAGTTTTTAAGTATTTTGATGAGGGGAGATAAGATTGCTGCAGGTCTAAAGATATGAATGTCTGTTGAATTTCCTCCTTTATGCAGAATGATAATGTGTGACTTTTTCCAGGGAGAGGGAATTTGTAATTCCTTGCTTGATCTATTTATAAGGATTTAGACAGGATAGGCAATGCTATTGGCTATTTTTAGGTAATCACTTGGAATGTCATCAGGTGAAGAATAACTGCATGGTTTGTTTGTTTATGAGTAGCTTTATATAGGATGTGTGCACTGGTTTGAAGGTTAATGTGGAAGTGATGATATGTGGCTGTTGGGCAGGGTAGATGTTGAGGAATCCTTGGTTAGAGATGCTATCTTCTTCTTCTTTTGGCTTTTCCAGGTTAGGGGTCACCACAGTGGATCACCTGTCCGCTCATGATTGGCAGTGGAGTTTTACGGTGTTGAGTTGCCAGCCTGGTGCCCAACCTTCCACAGAAGGCACACACATGCACACACTCACACCTAGGGCCAATTTAGAGAGTCCATTCCACCTACAGCATGTCTTTGGGATGTGGGAGAAAACCGGAGCACCCGGAGGAAACCCACACGACCCCAGGGAGGACATGCAGACTCAGCATAGAAGGTACCCCAGCTGAGGATCATACCGGAGAACCTCTTGCTGTGAGGCAGCAATGCTAACCGCTGCACCACCATGGCCACCCCTGGTTAGCTATGCTATACTATCTATAAAATAAGAATTGAGCTATAATGCAGTTTCATGTGGCGAGTTCTTGGGAGACGGGATTTGGTTGAATTTTTGTCTGGTATGTAAAATTTCTTTAATGGATGTCCAAAATTTTTTAGGGTTGTGTTTAGTATTCTGAAAGTTATTACGGTTTATTTATTTATTTTTTGTCTTTATTTATTTATTTTAGTACGACTGGGAAGCATTCTAAAGTATTGAGGTGTTTTACATTTTTGCCATTCTTTCCATGCTGTATCTCTAGCCCACGTTAGCGTTCTACTCTTTGGCTAGCCGAATTACATTATTTGTTTTTAGTCTCTTCATACCAGGAGGTGCAAGGCTATTTAAGATATTTAAAAAAGTTGTGTTGAATTAATTTACAGTATCTTCTGGGGGAGGATTTCTAGGAAGTTCCAGTTAATAGATGATAGTGTACTAAATGAACATTTCTGGGTTAAACTTGGAAAGGTTGTGTTTTATAAATATGCTGTTTAGCTGGATGTGTGAGATGTCTAGTCGTATACAGTAGATTGGAAGATAATCACTGGGAGAATCTGACATCATACCTGTGGTGGTGTATTTACTAGGGTGTGATACTAGGATCCTATCTAATAGGGAATTTGCATGCTGTAATGTGTGGGGCTGCTATTTAGTTGTGTGAAACCATATGCTATAGATTTAGGGAAGTTAGTTTATATCCAACCAAATGACATTCACATCACCTAGTAGTTGCTATTTCTTGTAGAAATATTATATACGATGTAGGACATCTTCCAGCAGAGCTATATTATTGCCAGGAGGGATGTAAAGGACAGTGATACATATTTGTTTGCAACTGTTTATTTTGAGGAATGCAATAAGAAGCCCTGCTGAACTGAATTTGGGTGTTGGCTTGTAAGGGAAAGTGTTGTAGGTGTTGGGAAAAAAGAAACTCCACTGCCTTTCCTCTTTATACAGTCATATTATGGATGATGATATAGCCAGGAGGTAGAACTCCACAGTAGTTTATTCTGGGTTTAAGCTAAATTTTAGTTACAGGGAGAAAGTTAGGCTTATGTTGGATAATACAGCCATGTAGTTCCACAGTTTTATTTCATATGCTTCTAACATTTATTGCAGCTATCCACCCTAAGTGGAAATTATAAATTATAACTGAAAGCAATCGGTTAATAGCCAGTACAAAGGAAATAACAGAGATAAGAAGTAAAACAGGTTTCTGTCATTTCCCAGGGGGTAAAATAAATGGCATGTGCACTAGCCAACATAGTAAGAAGTCGTAAGACTGCATGTATTATTTCACAGAGAATTTCACTCACAGAGCAGGCATGCATTTTACTGATTACAGTTAATACACAACAAGGTTCCTCATGATAAATGTGCTTACATTACACAATGGCAAAATTGTCAGTAAACTTGTAGGAGTATGGCTTTCTAGCAGAGCTCCTGCAGTATTGGGTTCAGATGTGGTGACCGCAGGCTATTGTACAGTGACAAGATTCTCAGTAAACTTGTAGAAAACACAAGGGGAGATTCTTTCCAAGATGAGTGCAGCCTGTAATAAAAACAGCATTGGTAGCGGCCCATAGTTGAATCATCACTATACATCATTTTTGGCAAACCTAATTATGTCTTTTCACAAAGTGTCACCCGATTAGGAACCATTTAACCTAACTTAAGCATATCACCCTAAATACTTGATCTGTAAATCTTTAGGATCTTCTGTAGTTGTCTGCCACCATCTTGTGAAAACAACCAACCTTATTCCGCCACTCTCTGGCACCATGGCTCAACAGTCTGTTATAACACCATCTTTGGTCACTCTGATTGTATTAAGTGTTGTAAAGCAATTATGTAGCAATAGCCTTGCACTTACCAAGTGTTCACTGCTTCTGCAAATTTATAGGATAACCTGTGAGAGATGTAAATACATAAGAAACATGGAAGCAAACCTCTCTCATCGGTCCACTCTCAGTTAACATCATAACTCCACAACACCACATCAGTCATAACACACCACAAAGCCCATAGTTTATACTGAGGCTGTAAAGGAAACATTCTCAGCATTCCTGGACCACTGTCTAAAATATCCCAGTCTCCTGTATACAAGGTAGAACCTACTCTTATTTCAAATGCAGAGTCTCCAGGAACATAGGCCTAAGCCCGTAAGGCCAAATCTGCTTCCACACAGAGAAATATTTTTGTCACAGGTGACTCCATTGTTAGGGACACAAGCTCCGTACTCACCAGACTGGACATGGAGAGGGTGACTGTTAGCCGCTTGGTCAGGATCAGGGTCTGTAATGTCACAAGGGTCTTGTATCAGATACATATGACTATAACATAGTGGTGGCATATGTGGGAGTGGATGACTTGAGGAACTTCATCCACAGGGCCATGCAGAGAGAGGCATGATGGAGTGTATTATGCATATGGTATAGATGGGAAAGATACACTAGGATATAATTGGATTTATCAACTAGTTGGTGTTATTGTTAGAGGGTCTACTAAGTGTTGCTTATGATGAGATAGGTAAGACATCCTGTTTCACCAGGGATGGCTCACACTTCTCACATCAGGGTGTCTACCCACTGGTTAAAGCCTTTGCTGCACCCATAATACCTTTTTCTAGGCAAACCTTTCCTAGTGAATGCTCATGCATTGCAAAATCAAATTCAGACGACCTCCTAGTAGCACTACTTCATGCTAGGAGTTTAAGTAGAAGTATACGCCAGAACTTGAGGCCCTCCAGCAACTCAAACACAACCATATCTGTAAAGTTACTGAAACGTGATTTCAGTATAATCATGGCAATCCTTCTATACCAGAGTTTAGTGCCTCTCCACCCCTTCAAGCCATTGGGTGACTGCAGAGAAATATCTTTGTGTCAGAAACTCAAGTCACACACAACCCTAACTTGGTGTTTGTAGTGATCCAAATCAACCTTAACAAATGTGACTATTAATTCATTTCTAGCAACCGATCCCCACCAATACCACCCACAGATCATGGAAATTAGCTTAATACCATTCAAGGGTTAAATATCAAACCAAATTCCTTTTTGCTAGGGGGGGACTTTCATTACACAAACAGTGAATGCAACACTTGTACCTCTAAATGTCGGATGTGCTTAACATTACCTAGACTCTGTAAATGCCAATACACTGGAACAAATCCAAATCATCCTTAACAAATGTTTGTGATGGTCTAATATTCTTGGTGTGGTCCTTCCCATACTAGTCTTTGACTGTACCCCACCTTTCGTTGTGTTAACCCTGGTTAAACCACACCATGCACAAATCAGTGAACTTCTCTATCAGGCTAGTTGTACCACCCCAACACTAAATTAGACTATTTTAGGGACTTCTCCAGGGCAAGTCTACTTTTGTGTGTAAAAGAACAAAATCCCCAGCAATCTCCTGTGTATGGACCCAGCTGAGATCCCTGACAGATTCACCTCCAATTTATATTGGAGTCAAATAGCTGCACAGAAAAAAATATGTACCCATCCACCATAAATATAATGGTAAATTCAGGAATAAACCCTTCTGGTGGAACTCCAAATTAATAAATTGTATAACAAAGGAAAGAATATCATGAAAAGTTGTAAGAAATCCATACAGCCCTACCTGTCATGCATGTTTCACATCTGAAATGGTGGACACAAAATATTGCCCACAACATGTGAACATTCATTTTACAAGCTAAATAAATAAATAAAATGAAATATCACAAAAGGAAAACTAATTCTTTGTTATCCACAAACCATAAATAAACCCTGTAATGACATTCCAAAAAACGTATCTGAATTATGGTGGTGTTATGGAAATTATTTTAGTAAGTTGAGGTGTACAGTTAGGGTTGGGGGCAGGATTAGGGATAGGGTCAACACACATTGCTAAGGTGGAAAGGTGGGGCTTGTGTGATGGCTGTGAATTTATCTAAGGGCTGGAAGGGAGTAGGTAAGGAACTGTTGTGTGGAATTTATTTCATTGGGTAATGAGTTGGGTGGCAGGTCTGAAGTGCCCTTTACTTGGCTACCAGTTTAAATTTAAAGGGTCATTTGTTAAGTATTAGTTCCACCTCTGTTTCCACAACCTGGCTGAGTCACGGTAATAGCTGTATCCAAAGAAGAGGTGATAGACCAGGACTGTCTCGTTAAGCCAAGATTTAGTAATAGCTAATTGTGAAATGTGATTAGGCATTAATTTGGCCAGTTTTGTTATTTACACTTTGTGCATTTATAAAGAAACAGGAGAGAAGGGGATGGTCATGGGCTGCTTTCAATGTTACCTTGAAGAAGCATCAGTAGAACTGGAAATAACTTGTAGAGGTATTTTGATAGTCTTATAACAACGCTTTATAGGCTGAGTGTAAGAGTATCTGAAGATTGACATTAGTGATGAAAATGGAGGACAAAGATGGTATGTGGGAAAATGTGGAGATGGGAAAGGAATGGAGGACAAAGATGGTATGTGGGAAAATGTGGAGATGGGAAAGGAAAGGTGCAGTACTGAATAGCCAAGGTGTGATGTGTTGTCATAAGGTGCATATATCTTTAAGGTACTATGCATGAGATACGTTTATGGGCTGTTGTGTATGTGTCTGTGTACAGGAAGTAATAAAGGTGAGTAAGTAAATGTGATGATGATGTGAAAGATGGAGAGCATATCTGTATGGAGCAATGAGTGTAATCGATACGAGGAAACTGAATACATAGTCTGTACTATGAGTGGTAACTGGAGTACAAGCAGGGCTGTGGGAATTGCAGTGTGGTATTATACAGAAACAGGAGGAGATGGGGTGGGTAACTTTTTGAGAAGACCAAGAATTGGTGAGTTTTTTTGCAAATTCACATTTAGAGTAAATATGGAAAATGTAGGTCAATATTTCATATTTCCTTAAGAGGGGATGATGTGTGAAACAACAGATGGGGCGGCCTTTGTAATAAGTCTGAACAGGCATGGAATGGCTGAGGAATTGGTGTGAAAGGCAAACAAAGCAAATTATGCAGTCCTGCAGTAACAAGAGCTAATCAGTCTGCACATGATCAAATCAAGAGCAGGAAGTCAGCTTGGCATGCCTAAGCCAGCAAAGTAACCACAGCTTACAAAGTAAACACTAAAACTACAACTGGAGTAGACTTTCTATTGCTAACTTATCTTAAAATAAGGCCAAAGTATGCCTAAAAGTATATGACCTGATCGCACTCGTCAAATCAGTCTTCAGGCACATGGCATTAATACAAGGATGACACTATCTAAATGTACAGAATTTTTTTCCTTAGATTAAGAGCTTTTGTATCAAGGTATTAGACTTCCTCAGAATAACATTACAACAGAAACACATCTTTAAATAACACACCCCAAACTCTCACTGGTCCTCAATTAAAACATCACTTCCTCCATGTAACACATATAGTAATAAAGATCTATGAAAAAAAAATGGTAAAAACCTGTGACAAATACATTAAACAATACTAATAAAAATACTTTTTAAAGCACATAAAACAGGATTTCTATCAGTTGTGTGTTAGTCGAAATCTATATCATTTAATCCAGGAGCTTGGCATGCATTAGTCTTAATCTGCCACTTAAGTTCCATGAATTCTAGAAATTCATCCAAGGATCCCCCCGTGGTCCCAAGTCCATTTGATCAACTATAAAGAACTTAACGGCAGGCATTTGATAAAAGCTAACATGCCTATACAAAGCATTGTTCTCATTCATGTGCTTGATATCATAGATATGTTGGTAGATTCTGTCTAAACGCCCTAATAGTTTTACCCACATAGTAGGCGTCGCATAACGCAACATAGACCACACCCTTGAAGTAGCAAAAATGTTTCCTAAAGGGTGTGATATACCCATAGTTCTTAATTTTGATCTTGTTGGTATCCATCATAAACGGGCATTGTGGGCACCTACAACATTTGAAGCTACCACCCTGATCTGATTTTTGGGTACATCTTTCCACCAAACCTTTCAAAGAAGTCTCCTTTTTGTAAACAACCAGCGGCCTATTGCCCAGTTTTTCATGGACGTCCATGTTGGACATGGACGTCCATGAAAAACTGGGCAATAGTTAAATATTGTCCAAAATTTTGTCACAATCCCTTTGATGTCATAAAAATTCAAAGTGTACAGAAGAATAAAAGCTCTACCAAAACCATCAAGTCTTTCTTGTGCAGACACACCACCGGGTATATGGGACAAAAGGGTACAGAAAGTCCCTAATATCCTCCTTAGTTATCACTTCATCAGCAATATTCCTGACAAAGTTTTCAGGATAGCCTCTCTTCATTAGCATGCCCTTCAACACCCCACATTCTCTCAAAGTCATCAAATTGACGGACCATCCTAGCTAGCCTGACGTACTGCCCTTTTACTAATGCTTTCATTTGGTGTAACGGGTGCCAACTTTTGTAGTTCAGCAGTGAATTGGAGTAAGTGGGCTTACAATATAAATGGGAGGTGAAGCCCCTCATAGTGTGGTTCTTTTAAATAGTCACATTAAGATAGTTCAGTGTGCCATTGTGCTTTTTCATAGTGAACCTCAGAAAGTTAGTGGTCTCATTGATGTATGTGAAAAACCTATTCAGGTCATTTTCACCTCCTTTACAAAATAGGGCAATATCGTCCAAATAGCATCCATAAAGCACCCAGTAGTCCTTAAACTCAGAGTTCATAATGAACAAGTCCTCCCATTGAGCCAAAACAATACTGGCACACAACACACACCCATTGCTACACCCTGTCTCTGTTTAAACAAATGTCCTTCGAAACTGATATAGTTCTCAAGGACTAATTTCATACATGCCCAGATGGTCAGAATGGTCCCGTGGTCAAATGATGTGTTGGTACATAGAATATCATAAAACCATTCTAACCCTTCCTCATGATATCACAGAGAAGAGGTCACAAACATCAATAGTTACAAAGATCAAATCATTATCATACATGTCAGGTTTTGCTTTACATAGAAAGTCCCAAGAGTCTCTTATGACCAAGTCTGTCCCCCTTCTAAAACATGATTGACCTTGTTATCAACATATTTGGCAAGCAAAAAAGTTTTAGAAGCCTTTGCATCCACTATGGGATGCAGGGGGAAGGTTAGTGATAGACTTGTGTATTTTAGGGATCCCGAATATTGTTGGGATCCTAGGGTGTTTAATCTGCAGAAACTTGTATGTCTCTAATGAAATCTGTCCATTCAATAACATTTGTTCAATATACAGGTCAGTACTCCTATATGCAATGTTTAATTCATTGCGTGAGACTTCGACATAAGTTTCACTATATAAAAGTTCTAGCATTCTACTATTGTCATTAAGGTCCATGACAACCCGTCCCCCACCCTTGTCCAGCTTCATTATTCTGATCTCTTTATTGACCAAAATGTCCTGTAACACAGCTCTTTCATTCATTGTCAAATTAGTACAATCAGCAGTTTTTCTTTGAAAGCCAAATCCCTGATTTCTTTGTCACAAAGCCTCTCAAATGTCTGTACCATAGGGTGTGGGGGGGGGGGTCATAAAGGTACTAGGCCTGTGTAATGAATCACGATTCAATACCAAATTGTCTACGGAAAAATGCAATGCCAAGTTCAACTTGCTTGTAAACAACTTGAGCTGTATTATAGTGTCAACAATGTTAAAACATCTTGCGGGCACAAAATTGAGCCCTTTAGAAAATAATTCAGCCCATTCAACACTGACCAAAGTCGGACTAAAATTATAAATACTGTAGTCACATTTTTAATAATGGCACACATCATTTTCCAAGTCCTCACAGAGGCTCATTACCTCTGATAGGTGTTCCATCTCCCTCACCAGTGACCCTGATAGCTGTCCTGACCATATCTCACATTCACTTGTCTCCCCTACCTCTGATTCATCAATCGTTCTGATCTTCTCAGAGGTGGGGGGTCTAAAGGGACATTAGAACTAGTGTCGTTAGGTTCAACATTGTCAGTATTGACATTACCATCCTGATCATCACTCCTATCATACCATCCTGCTTTGCTGTCCCTGTAGGGGGTCAGGGTATGCTCTCCCTGCCTCATAATCAACTTTGTCCCTTAATTTATTTTCCTTTCTCATTTTGAGATAAAATAATTCATTGTCAACATTCCTAAAAACACTGAAATTCAAATTGTTTATGCTCAAAAAGTAGGTCATGTCTAATTCTAGTGTCCAACTTATTAATGACTCTAACATAGCCATTTTTGTGGTTATTATCACCAATGAGAATGTGCAAAAGTTCACAACCTTGCCTGTTAAAAAATGTAAGCAAGTCCTTGTGTAGTTGCGAGTCCTTTACCAGCTCTGTAGGGTATTTCCACATGCGGAGCCCTTTAGGAATCTGTTCGCGTTTTATGCATTCAAGAAGATACTCATTTTCAAGTTGCAACTTCTTGTATTTACTTGTCAAGTCCTTAAACAAAACTGCTGGTCGAGACTAGTAGCTATGTTAATATTGCCCGCTCCATGCATGTTGAACTGAATTCTGGTCTTAAGCCACTGCTCAATGGAAAATGCTGCCGTTACGTCATCTGGCAGTCCGACTACTATGCAGTTGAGAAAGTCCACTGTTCACATTGACCCCAGAAATGGCAACACAATTTTGTCCACTGTTATCTAGGCAACGAGCCCTCTGAGCCGGGGTGATAACTGAACACGCAGAACTTTAAGAACCAACAATAGTGTCTCTCAATGGACAGTCTGGCCCATTTTTAGTTAAAAGATTATCAACTTTTTTAGATAAATCAACTACTGTGGCCGCAAGTTGAGAAACGGACCTCAGTAAGGATTGTAAATCCGTGGTGTCTGCACATCCCAGCTGGTCACTTTCATCCATGACAAAACCAAACCAATAAATGAAAATGAACAAAACCAAGAAAGTCCCAAGATGAAGGGCAAAGCCAGGAACCCAAAACACGATAAAGTACAAGATTAACTTTTATTCCTTAGATTAAGCGCTTTTATCAAGGTATTAGCCTTCCTCAGAATAACATTACAACAGAAACACATCTTTAAATAACACACCCCAAACTCTCATTGGTCCTCAATTAAAACATCACTTCCTCCATGTAACACATATAGTAATAAAAGATCTATGAAAAAATAAAATGTTAACCTGTGACAAATACCGAAACCTCAAAACTGGGATATTTTAGTGTTTCAGGTGTTTGGTCTCGGGATTTTGGGGGTAGGTAGTTTGGGTTTTCGGGACTTAGTAGTGGTTTATATATATATATATATATATATATATATATATATATATATATATATATATATATATATATATATATATAGTACCTGGCAGATCTTCGAATGCTCAAAATCTCGAATGTTACATGGTCAAGACCAAATGTTTGAAATTTTGAGTGCTGAAAGATAGACTTTCAATGGCACCATATGGTGCAGATAGGGAGAATTTCCCTTTTCTGCACTGAAGTGCGATCTCGGAGTTGGTACATTTAAGTAGGGGGAATGGGGGGCTTGCTCCTCTACCTACACTGTTAGTGTTTTTTTCTGTGTGCTTTTTTTTATGTTCAAACATCCAAATGTCGAACATTTGGTCTCTACCATGTTAATGTTCAACATTTTGGATGTTCGAGCATTTAACATAGACCCTATATATATATATATATATATATATATATATATATATATATATATATATATATATATATGTTAGTGTGCTCAACAATATACTAAGGTTGAAAGTAATTTTGCTGCAATTATGCAACATAAATAATGTATAAGATAAAGCTTGCTTAAATGTAGAAATAGAGTTTAGTAATATGTAATCAGCATCCATACTAAATTACCATGGCTTGGAAAAGGAATCTGCTGAATGGACATTTTTCCCCTTACAGACTCAAAACAGGATGTATGCAAGAGCAAAAATACAAAATCTGCTTTTAAAGAATGGACACTTTTCCCTTACAGACTCAAAACAGGATGTATGCAAGAGCAAAAATACAAAATCTGCTTTTAAAGAATGGACACTTTTCCCTTACTGACTCAAAACAGGATGTATGCAAGAACAAAAATGCAAAATCTGCTTTTTAAGAACAATGACATGTTATTCTGCATGGAAAAACAGGATGGCACAAGAACAGATGTTTTTATACAAAGATCCAAAAGAAAAGCTGATCTCTGACAATGTGTTTTCTCAAAAATATGTTTTTCTTCATAAAAAACAGGATATGCTTATCAGCATTGACATAAGAACACATGTTTCTATACACAGATTCAAATAGAATACAGGACAATGTGTTTCCTCAAAAATATGTTTTTCTACATGGACATCAGGACACTTACAGGATATTCACACTGTCAGAAAAGCTGGTCTCTTACAAGACATTGTTAAACAAGGAAGTTTAGTATTGTTTCTACAGGATAAGCAATTCTCCAAAATATGTTTATGCATGACTAAAAAGAGTATATAAAGAGCTGTATAAATCCAGTTGTTTAGGGATATGGTAGGAACACATTTGGTGTTCTGAGGTAAATGTTATATCTCTCACATCATCTGTACTATATGAAAAGTAAAGTTGGAACAGTACTTTTAAGCTGCAACGTGGTTTCGTTTGATTTATTATAAAAAGTTATTTGTTACTGCTCTTTAAAGTTGATGCTGCAAAGTATATTCTCTCATCAGTGTATATTCTGCAAGTGTCTGTATGCAACAGACTGTGAATGCAAATATAATCAGACTTTGAATTTTAGCAGAATCCAGCCAGCAAGACTGAGTGTCATAAGAACACTGCAAATCCATCACACCAAGCAGTAAGCAGCTCCATGTAATTTTTTCAATATATATATATATATATATATATATATATATATATATATATATATATATACACCTGATCAATGAGAATTCTGTTACAGCTGGGAAGGGATTATGCTCCAATCTTTGTATTAGTAGGCACAGTGCAAAATTAGTTCTGTACTTTGTGAGTTCTGGGATTATGTCAAGAAGCAAGCAATCCTTCCCACTGATCACCAGTTTGTTTCCATGATATTTAAATCCATCTAATATTTATCTCAACTTACTTGTATGTTTGTGTGTGTGTGTACTTTTTCAATGTACTACATAAGAAAACACTCTAGTGCATGCACACTTAATAGACATTCCACAATGCTAAGTAACAGCACCAAAATGAGCCTGAATAAATTCAGACTTCGTTGATAATTTATTACCAAAAATGCAAACCAAGTTTCACCCAAATGGATTTCTTTGGTGTGTAACAAGAATTACACTTATTTATTATTTATTTATTTTATTTTACATTTGTTGACCGGGCTAGTCTAGCTGGATACATTTCTATTTTCAGTAGAGGCCCGGGGAGAAAAGCTCCACACAAATTTTAACAAAAAATGTCAAAAATAAACAAGCAAATGGACAAATCATCATAGATGAAAAGACAAATGAAAAAAATATAGTACTCAATAAAGATATACACGTGAAGAGAATCACATTTCTAAGAAAAACATTATTAGCTATAATGACATCAAGAACAAGGCACAAAACAGAGAGCAAAATTGACTTATAATATTATATAGAACTAATCTTAGTAGCAAAAGGAGAAAGAGAAACACTATAGTAGGAGAGGAGGAAGGGAAGCAGTTTAAGAAAAGAGAAGGAAATGTTAAAAAAAATGGAAGAGAGAGATTAGCATAGAGGAAAGAAGAAACAAAAAAACTCTAAAAGGAGATAGACTGAAGTAGACTCAGAAAAGAGAGAGAGAAAGTAAAGTAGTAGGAAAGCGCAGAAGAGGTAAAAGATTAGTCAGGTTTTGTACAGGAACAGAGCCAGTGGCTTTGGAAGTAATCTTTGATTTTATGTTTAAAGAGAGGCAGAGATGTGGTAAGTGTTATATCGCTAGGAAGCAGATTCCAGTTCCTTCCTACAGTATTATTGAATAGAGAGTCACCAGCAGAATTATTAGTCTTTGTTATAGTAGCCATAAGTTTACTGGAAGAGCGAAGGGAGTTTAGGTTGTTATAAGGGATTACAAGTTTAGAAAGTATAGGGGTTTTATTGGGTTGGTATAGAATTTTATGGGCAATAATGAGTTATGGGATTAACAGAAGGTTTTGTAGTTCTAGCCAGCCTAGAAGTTTCAGGTTAATACAGTGATGAGTTCTAAAAGGGTTACTAGTGGCAAAACGGGCAATGTTTTTGTAGCAAGTAGCCAGTTTGTTAAGGTTGGCTTTCCTAAGGTTAGTAAAAATTGGTGAGGCATAAAGAAGAGTTGACAAAAGGTGGGAGTGGGCAATCTTGGCTCTGGATGATGAGGTTAGGAAAGGTTTAATTCTATATAGGCTTCCTATTTTTCTATTGACTATTTTAATGGTGTTGTTGATATGCTGATCAAAGGAGAGGTTGTTATCAATTGTTATTCCTAATAGTTTTGTTGTTGGATCAGGAGTAATGAGAGTGGCATTATTTGAGGAGATGGTGAAGTCCAAGGGAGTGGACCGTGTGCTAGGAGAGAAAAGGAGAAGTTTAGTTTTTTTGGCATTGAGGAGGAGGTTGCGTCTGGTGAACCAAGTTTCTACTGTGTTGAAGACATTTTGAGTAATAGATGAAAGTTCATTAGGAGATGAAGCAGAGCAGATAAGGGTGGAGTCATCTGCATATTGAATGCAGGTTACTTGAGGGATTGCTAAGTGGAGATCATTGATGAACAGGGAGAAGAGAAGAGGTCCTAGAATGGAGCCCTGAGGTACACCGATGGAAACGGGTGTGAGTGAGGAAATTTGGTTTTCCCAATGAACTGCTTGTTGTCTATTGCTGAGGTAGGATGTAAACCAGTTAATGGCAAGATTATCAAAGGAGAGGGATGTAAGAGTGTTAATTAAAATGGAGTGGTTGACCATATCAAAAGCTTTAGAGAGGTCAATGAAGAGAGCAGAAGAGAGAAGGTAGTTGTTGCGGTTCCTATTGATAGTATCTACAAACGATAGGAGAGCAGTGGTAGTACTGTGATGTGGTCTAAAACTGTGCTGACAGTTTGCTATTATGTTGTTTTGAGAGAGATGCTGTAAAAGTTGTTGGTGAATACATTTTTCCATTATTTTTGCTAAAGGAGAAAGGAGGGCAATTGGTCTATAGTTTGAGTACTCAATGGAATTCCCACCTTTATGTAATGGGATAATATGGGATATTTTCCAGATGTCTGGGATGGTTCCCTCTTGGATTGTCCTGTTTATAAGTATAGATACTGGATATGCAATTTCTTTGGCAGTTTTTTGGAGAAAAAGTGAAGGGAGCTTGTCAGCAGAAGGGGTACAATGCTTCAGTTTGTGAATAAGTCTAGAGATGAAAGATGTAGGAATAGGTTGTATTTTAAAGTTATTTGAAGAGTGTCTTTGGTTTATTGGTGGGCAGGAGTTATTAGTGCTAAGTTGTCTAGCTAGCGATAGAATAGTGTCAGTAAAAAAAGAGTTGAAAGCATTTGCAGTGAGGTGGGGAGTGTCTGGGTCAGCATTAAGAGGGGTGGGAGTTTTGGATGTTCCTGAGTCTATTAATAGATGACCAAAACTGTTTGGGATTGTTATGATGAGTTTTTTGAAGTTTACAATAGAAGGTTTTTTTGTCAGAAATTATTGCTTTTTTAGTCGAGTTTCTAAATTGGCGGAAATGAAGAAGATCGAGGGAATTTCTATGGCATCTCCATTTGGCCCAGACTTTATTTCTGGAGAGAATTAGCTTTTTAGTTTCTTTAGAGAGCCATGGGGCAATATTGGGTTTCATTCTGATGGTGCGTTCAGGAGCATGTTTGTCGAGAATGGATAAAAAAGTGGTATTAAAGTATGATACTGCATTTTCAAGAGGAAGAGATTTTAAGGGGCTCCAGTTGCATTTGCTGAGTTCATTTTGAAATAGGTCTATATTAAAATGTTTTGTAGAGTGTATTTTTTGAATGTTAGGGAGGTTTGGGAAATCAGTTTTTTCTCTAGTGATATAGGTTAAAGAATGATCACTTATATCATCAGGCAGGGTACTGAGTACTGAGCACTGAGCACTTGCTGAGTACAAGAGCCTGTTAGCAGCATCACATAACCAAATCCAACAAAATAAATCAAATACTCTTGACAAGTAAAAACAAATATTGATGGTATTTTCCTTTCCAAATACAGAAATCACTAAAACCAGGAAAAGTCGAGCTGTTGTGCGACATCATGTGAGAGAGACGGACCGAGTGAGGGACAAGACAGGGAAAGAAAACGCTTAGGGAAAGTGCATGTGTTGAAAGGGTTGCTCAAGCACAGAATGCATTTTTGTAACGCAAGCATTTATTAGGTGGGATTTCTTACCAAGTCAGTAGCTACTGGTTTGGCAGTACTTTTATATAATGGTGTGGAAAAAAGCTTAAAGAATACAACTTCAGTATATGCTATAGCTGTCTCTGAACTGTGTCTGCACTTTTATTCATGCTGTACAGTTTGTATATGTACTACACGCCATTTTATTCACTCTGCACTCGTATATCCCTTTGGTCACCCTCATAATGGCATATAGCTTTTTTCATACTTTAGCCCTGGGCTGTACATACTGTGTCACTGCCTCCTGACCTTTACAAATGATGATGATGATTAACGTCGAATCTTTTATTTATAAAGTTTCTTATAACTTTCAGATTCTAATGTAAGAAATATAAAAAAGGTCATTATAAGTGCCTTAATGCTGATAACTAATAACTATCAAACTTAATGGTATTGTATTCAGTTTAAAATTACTGGGTTTACAATTCTAAATTGTATCCATATATGACTTGTATTATAAAGCATACAAAATATTCTAGTTATTATAATTCACTCGAGGGTGGACACATGGACTCATACATATGGTCATCTAAATATATGAAGAAAAGGGTGGATAATTTCTGATGCATGATACTGATGTGAGCACTACCCATGAATGAAATGATGCCCGTGGACTAGTACATGACTTGAGGCCATCTCAGTGAAATGTAGAACAATCAAATGTACTGAGCATACCCAGTGCCATACTTTTAGATCACATGGAGGCCACCTGCTGCAGTATCACGGCACACAACATGGTTGACTATGAAAAGCATGCGTACTTCATATGCTTATGTGAGTGTGGGAAGGGGAAACACAAATGAACAGCACAGATGGAGACAGTGTTAAATAAGTGGCAAGGGTAGTTTATGGCTTGAGCCACATCACCCTGTTAAACAAATAAGACTGACAATGATACACAACAAAACACTACACTACAGTACAATACAATAAAATATAATATATGACAATACAATACCATACAGCACAAGCTAAACTTGCAAAAAAACAGTTGCTGTATAGCAGCAGTTTAGATTTAATGAGTTCTGACATGAGTGCTGGTGTGTACATACAATGGTGTAAGTAAATGTGTGTACGTGGCTGTGTGTAAAAATATATATTTATGATTAAAGACAGTGTTGTAAGAAGGAAGGTCTGGGTGAATGCAGAATTTGTTGGAAATCTTGAATGTAAATTCCTTTAGTGGCATGGCTCCATAATCTTCCATGCTGGAGGCCATAGCTTTTCACTATCCATCCACCCTTCATATTATAAAAAAAGTCTGAGGTTGCTGCACCTCATAGGAAACCAAATAATCCAGCTTTTGGCTGTAGCAAACAATTCCACCTCCCCCAGGAAAGGAGAGGCAGCCTTCAGTCTATCAGTTTTAACCTTCTCCTTTGTCCTGACTGTAGAAGTTCTGGCACTCAGATCTGTATTATCTCATCATAGTCAGCTTCTTACGCTACACCCATGTGATCAGTTCCTTTTTATAAGTCCTCGGTGTTGGGGTGTTATAATTGTTAAGGTGTTTGTCAAAAACAAGAAGTAAAAGGTTTGATTCTCACTGAAGGAAATTGACTAGCCTAAAAATGGCCCATGAGGATAGCTAGCCAAGTACTTAACTATGAACTTGTAATCATAAGATATTTTAAAAGGTACAACTAAATGCCATATCGTAAAGCTACTAAGTGTTTTTTGTTTCCTTTACATGTTTAACACATCCCAGTAATATACATAATATTTATGCTAACTGTAAACAAGAGTAGTGGGATAATCATTTAGGATCATGCCTTTCACTTCACTCATCCTAAGGAAAGGAGATTTACCACAGGTAATCTTTTCTTGAAAGAACGTTTTCATGACCAGAGAATTTCAAAGCACCACACCTAGGAAGGTAAAGAATTGTAGTCAGTTTAGAATCACAATGTCATGATTCATTATCCTCAATTTAGAACCAAAATCTTATGATTCAGCAAAGAAGGACTTTTCATGCTCCATTTGAGTCCTGAAAATTTCATTTGCTTTTTTTTCATCCATTGTGTGACGATGGGTTTCAAGAAGTTTCTCGTAGTGCTTTCTTGAGTTATCAGCCATGTTGTTAATTTTGAAGTTAATATAAGGACTTGAATCACTGATCTGGAGGTTTTGTGCGATGTAAGGCCAAAGCATTGCACAAGGCAGTAAGCCGATGACAAAGTATATGGGATCTTCCATCATTAGGGCTTGATAACTCTCAATGTAAGCCTTTATTGCTGCAGATGGCAGGAGCTCAGAAAAGTCCTAAATCAAAAGAAGATACAGAAAACTATAGAAATGAATGTTGAAAAACAAGAGTATTGAATGCATTTATTTAACAAAACAGAAGATTAGTTTGTGTAATTAACAAGATGCATACAGCTACTTACAGCTGCAAAAAAATATATTTTTAATATGCACCCTTTGAGTAAACCTCTTAAATTTGACTAACAAGACTACATTAAAATATTCAGGAAACATGGTATACATAATCCATTGTCGATAAGTTTGTACCTTTTAAATAACTGTTGACTATATTCTTAGGTACACTGTAGTAGCAGTATGTAATATGTACAAACACAGCACTCCATAATCCACTACTAAACAAAAAAAACTGCTGTGTGATTCATTTCAGGATATTTTTTTTTGGGGGGGGTACTTTAATATTAAAATCCTAAGGCATGGAAACATGGGAAATGGGAAACATGATAATCACAGCTAATGTCAGATCCCTAAACAATGTCACCCACTGTTCTAATGTGTGAAACACTGAACAAAAATGTATATACATTCCTTTCTCTTGCTGAAACTTAATTTGTTTGCTATCTATTGCAATTTCGGGACTCAAAATTCAGAATCCCAACATACCAAAATAAAAAGACTGGAATGCTGGAGAAGAGCAACTATCCATCAACACTCTTCTCCTTTAAATTGTTTTTTGAAGGGGAGCAAAGCACCTCTAATACGAGGGGTGAGCCCCTCAAACTTGTATACTAACTGTAAGACTGCCATACCTCACAGAAAAGGGATTATTCTGAGAAAAGTTGATCTTCGACTTGGTTTACGTAAGTTTGGATTTTCAGTCTCAGTACTACACGACTTCTTATGTGGGTCCCGACTATTCAAATGGTTGCCTAATTTTGTCCTTAAAGCATAAGTTAAGTGACATACTGTTTCCTACACTGCGTCTAGATGAATATTCAAATTACAACATGTGGTATAGTCATCAAACAGTGCACTCCGTGTTAGCACCATTTCTAACCTCTTGTGCATGCATTCCACTTAGGGTGATATTCCATTAGTTACTTTATTTAGTGGTCAACTTATTGGAGACAGAGATATCCCGTGAGTACATGTAGCCAATATAAACAGTGTAGTTCTGGACATATCGCACATTTACCAGCAACAAAATCATTTCAATGCACTGTGAGCTTTAGCCTAGTCACAACATAGCAGTAATCCTGTCGAATTAGCTTTTTATTTCTTAGACATTAAACTCTTGTCAGTGTTTGAAATTAACTTTCTTTCCTTCTAAATCTCTCAATAGTCATGTGTTGAAACCACCCCATATACGGTTAACACCTTACAGGTTGTAGTCTTGGGAATTGTCACAGAAAGCATTTAGCTACAAAGCAACTGAAAGTTGACAAGTTTTCATCTGGATGTCCATATTAAGGGAAAGGCACTGAGAAAACTAAATTTTACCCACCCATCCTAGAAATGGTAACTAATGCATTTCTATCTTGGATACCATCTCTTTGTGCCCTTACACCTCCACGGCCCTGTATCTTGAGTGTTCGGGTGAAATGCACTGAAGCAATCTGACTGGACCATGTACTAGATGAAAAAGTTAATATACAATAAGGTCATAGTTTTTCATGACTGCAAGAAATCCTATAATCTAACTATTCAGTCAGGTAGAGAGTTTGAGACTGGAATGTTGGTATGATTTCTGCTTATATGCCATTGCATAAGTGGCAGCTGAAGAGATGCAACTGAAAAATAAACATTGTACTCACTAAAGAAATGATCTTACTTAAGCCAGTTTAAAGTGCACCACTTTAAATGCTAAGATTATGCAGAATGGGCTAGGATGGGAAGAATGACAAATAATAAAGGAGGGAAAGGTATAAAGAGATTAAATGGAGAATTTAGAAATGAAAAAGATCACGAGAGAAAAAAATTTAGGTTTTATACAACGATGAGAACATTCTATAAATTTTTACATATTGGTTGGTAGAGATTAAACAGCAGTATAACATATAGTTATAGCTATATCTATTTATCTGTCTATATTCAGAGGCTGAGAGGAGAATAATAGAAAAGATGGAATATAAGGAAACTGTAATAAATGTTTAAAAAAAATAACACAAATTGCAAAAGTAAAAAGAGATGTATAAAAAGAATAGAGAAAAGGTGAAAGTTGTGTTATAGGGCAAATATATTTTTGAAAGAATAATAAAAGCAAGTTTCTCCTTATTTAGGAAAAGAAGTAAAAATAAGAGAAGAGATACTATTTAAGTTGGTAACGGGGAGATAAAATACTAACACTAAGTGAATATGATAATGGTAAAAACATTTGTAGAAAAAGGTACAAAAAAAAAAGAAAATGGAAGGAATGAAGAGTGGAAGGGAAAGAAAATATCAGAATGTTTAAAAAAAATTCTAGGAGAGGAAAATACAAAAAATAGAGACTGTAATAAAAGATGGTAAGAACGGATCAGCACCAGGACTGGACTACAATAAGGAAATGAATAAAGATGATAAAGGCATGTTTTTAAAAATGTTAAATGAGTGGATAAAAAAAGGTGTAGCTGGAAAAAAAGATAAGGGGTGAAGTAATAAAATTTATATGGAAAAAGGAAGAAATAAAAGAAAAATTGGAGGCCATTACATTAGGTAATACTAACTTCAAAATGTGTATAAAAATAACTACAAAAAAGGGTGGAGAAAGTAGCACTATAGGAGCTTAAGTCCCATGTGCTTGAAAACTGTTGTCACGAAGCCAGGGACCTGAGCACCTTGCAGCTCAGGTAAGCTGCTGCACATGCTCAAATTCAAATATCATTTCAGGTAAGCAGACATTGAAAGGGAGTGGAAGGAGGAATTTAGGCTTAGGCAAGCATCTATGGGAAAGCAGCAAGAATGGGATCTCAGGATTAAGGGAGTGGCTTGGGTTTAGGTTTAGGAATCAGAAAGGATTTTAGATTTAGGAAGCAGGAGTGACTGGAGGGATTTATGGTTTAAGGAGTGATCAGAAACTTTACTATTAGGGAGGGGGGAGAGAAAGTGCAGGGTAAGGGAGCAAGGACCCACTTTGGGAATAGAGTAGGAGACTTAGGTTGGAGTTTAGTTTAAGGTAGGGCTATATAGTTGTATAGTGTCTGGTTTGGTGAGTGCTGAGCACAAGCAAGTAAGAGTTCAAGCACTTTTATTTTTGAGCAAGTGAAAGCGAGCAGGTGTCTTGAGCTACTAGCATATAAACACCTGTAGTAGATGCTGGAGAAAGTACTAGATGAAGTAGTAACAGAAGGGATGTTTGAAATAATAAGGAAGAGATGTGAAGGAAATATTAATAGTAGTGAAAGAAGTAGCAGATATTATTTTGAAATTGAACACAGGGGTAGGATTGATAGCATGCGACATAGCTAAACCTCTTGACAAAATGAGCCATGAAGCAATTTAGAAAATATTAAAGGCATATGGTATTGGGGAAAAAAATATTAATACAGCAAAGATATTATGAAAGAACACGAGAACAGGTTCTGATAAATGGATGAGTAAAGAAATAAATATTAAGAGAGGAGTAAGCATGGGTGCCCACTGGGTTTGTGTTTGTTTGCATTACTATATTCCTTGCACTAGTCCACAGTATGAAGAAAAACTGCTTCAGCGGTAAAAAAAAACAAAATAATTTATTAAAATAATAAATGGAATCTTAGAAATGTGGTCAACAACCAAGCCTTAAGAAGTTCAAGATTGCATGCTAAGGACTCAGATTTTGACATTAATTTAGGAACTTTGAGGAAAGAGTTTGTTTGCAGAGGGTACAAACAAGTGGAAATAGAACAAGCCTGCTCGAAGGCTAAATCAATGGGAACAAACAAGGGTAGACTTTATTTCTCGACATCTGAGACCAGAATAGAAATAACAGACAAAATGAAAAAAGATACACATCTGGCATTTTGCATGACACACTCCATGGATAGTAAAGCCATCAGAGAGATACTGGACAATAACTGGCATATTTTAGGTACTGATGACTGGATTATGGAAATTGTGGTAGAAAACCAAAGTTTGACTATAAAAGCAAAAAAATCCCTTAAACAAGTTTTATGCTATTCAGATAAATGCATTTCCGAACAGATAATACATCATGGAACTAAAGCTTGTAATAACTGTGCTTATTGTCATTGTTTAGACACTAGTAATGTTTTTGTACATCCTATTACACAGAAGGTGTACAGATTTCATGTGTCAGCAAATTGTGAAAGCAAGAACATTGTATATTTAATTCACTGTACAAGCTGTTTTGCATCCTGTGTTGGCAAGACCAACAGACATTTAAAGAAAGATAGTAGAGATCATTATTCTTTTAAGAAGTCTAAGCATAGCTCCATAGCTAAACATCTGAATATGATGACAGCCATTACTTGAATTTTTCTGTGATGGCTATACTAGAGGAAGGGATTAGGATGGGAGATATAGTCAATAAAACTGAGCGGAAAGAACTCAAATGGATAATGTTACTTGCAGCTCACAAGGCACCTGGGTTAAATGATTACATTTCCCTTAAACCTATCCTCAAAGACAGGAAACTCAGGAAACCTATTTAAATAGACTGTAAGTTTCGATGTGAGCATTTAATGAGATAAAACATATATATTTTTGTTGTGCTTTTTAGATATCTTTTGGCATTCATTTCATTTAATGCTCCCAGTAATATGAAAAATCTTTATAAATTTGCAAAATATTTTTCATACTTAAAATGGAACTCTTAATTACGGTTTCTTTAAATACAAACTACTAAACTTGATGTTTTGATTACTTCTATGTGACAGGTTGAATGGTAAAACTATTTTGTATTTACTGTTTTTATATGATATGAAGAAGCAATGCGGAGGGATTGCAAAAGTGCTTACCATTCATTTTAATAAAGTATTTTGTTTTTTTACCACTCAAGGAGTTTTTCTTCATACTGTGTACTAGTGCAAGGAATATATTACTTTTCATGCTCTAGTGTGTTTCCTGAGCACGTCTTGTCAACTGGGCTTACGTCTGCTTTGAGAGATAACAGGATGATTATGGAAGTAAGGCTATGTGATTGGGGCAAATGTAAAAAGGTTCATAGATAGTTACTAGGCTTGCAGTCAACTGGACCATTACAGAGCCTAGCCCACATTCCCAGTTGCCTCCTGTCTGACTAAGTGACCAATTCAGTTTCCCACTGTAGGCAAATGAGGGCTGAGGGGAATCAAACCCCGTATTATAGAAACTGCAATTCATAGCATTTACCTTCTGCACCAACTGTGAAATGGAATGAAAAAATGCATTTTTAGTTGAATTTTTTTTAATATAAATAATTTTAAAAATGAATGAAAACGAATGAAAGCGCAAACATTTGAGTAAAAGTTCTAAATAAGTTAGGGTATGAAATGAATAGAAATGTTAATAAAGCAACCACTACACTTTTTCGATAAGTGACATGGGATCTTTTACATCCACTTGAATGGCCAAAAACTCAAGCAGATGAGGCCTCGGCTTAATATCTCATCCAATGGATGGCACACCCAAGGGTGCAGAGCCGCAGTATCAGCATTAGAAAATGATCCTGATTACCTGGAGTCAGAACAGAACCCACAGCCTTTATATCTTCCACCAACAGAGGTTAGCATACTACCTTTGAGGTTACTGAGACTGATAAAACACGGAAATCTGAGGTAGCAGTTGCCATTTTCAAAAAATGGGGATGAGAGGGCATGTTCTAATTATAAAAATGACGCTCCTCAGTATGTGTGTGTGTATGTGTGTGTATATATATATATATATATATATATATATATATGTGTGTGTGTGTGTGTGTGTGTGTGTGTGTGTGTGTATATATACATTATATATATATATATATATATATATATATATATATATATATATATATATATTTATGGGTTCACTTTATAACATTGAAATACTGAAATGTCGAATTTCATATTCTCGAAGCTATAAAGTCGAATGTTAGAAATAGCGAACGTTCATAATTGTGAATTTCATATATCTCGAATATATGTCGAATTCGCAGTTATGAAGTTGTGCTACGTAATGTCTGGGTTTGTGTTTTGGTGGTGCGCGGTGTCGTGTGTGGATGTAGGTGTTATGTCAGGTAAGTGAGTGTTTTGTAAGGGTTTTGAGTGGGAGTTAGATTGTGTGTGAGGGATTGGAGAATGTGCGTGTGTGAGTGAGCTTTTGTGTTTGTGCGATCTCGGAGTTAGTATATATAAGTAAGGGGGGTTGCAGGGGGGCTTGCACCCCTGCTTATGTGTGTGTGTGTTGCATATGTGTGTGTTTTTTTGTTTATGTTGTGATGTGGGTGTTGTGTTGTATGTTTAGTGTAGTGTGTGCGGTGCTTTCCGTTATGTGGTTTCACGGTTTTTGTTTGTCTGTGTTTTGTGGATTCTGTTTTATAGTCTCAAGATACTGAATTTCGATATTTCAGCATTTCGAGGTTATAAAGTGAATCTAAATATATATATATATATATATATATATATATATATATCTATATATATATATATATATATATATATATATATATATATATATATATATATATATATATATATATATATATATATATATATATGGGTCTATATGACTTGGTCGGCAGTTCATATGATCGACTGTTTATTTGGCCGACAGTTCATTTGATTGACAAGCATTTGCCCCCTTCCCCAATGTTGTGTGACCCTGGAGTTGATATATATAGTTAAGGGGGTGGGGGCTTCGCCCCCCACCTAAAATGCTTGTCGATCAAATGAACTGTCGACCAAATAAACAGTCTATCATATGAACTGTCGACCAAGTCATATAGACCCATATATATATATATATATATATATATGTGTGTGTGTGTGTGTGTGTGTGTGTGTGTGAATACGTGTATGTGTGTGTGTATATATACACAGGGTCAGAGTTGCTGGCGCCATGTCAGACTCAAAGCCTGTCACAAGTGGTGTACCACAGGGCTCAGTCCTGGGCCCACTCTTGTTTGGCATCTACTTTTCCGAAGTACAAGCAAACACAGGAGGGTTATGGCTGACAAAGTTTGCAGATGAATGCAAACTGGGTGCCATAGTAGAAAACACATCTGACACAGATATCCCTCAGAAGGGTCTCACAGAAACGGATAACTGGTGCCAGAGCCATGGCCTAAAGTTAAATGCCAAAAAATGCATAGTCATACCCTTCGGGAAAAACAAGGTTACTCCTAGCTACCAAATAGGTGGCAATCCACTGAGCACAGAAGAAGTTATCAGGGACCTGGGGACCCAGGTTAATAGTAGTCTGTCATTCGACACCCATGTAGCTAAAGTAGTTAGGAAGACCTTCTACATTGCCCACCTTATCATGAAGGGATTCTCATCTAGATCAAGGGAGGTCATAGTCTCCCTATACCCATCACTCATCAGACCAATGATTGAGTACAATGCCCCATTCGGAATGTATCTGACCCGACACTTGCAGCAGCTGGAGAGGCCACAAAAGTTCCTCACCAAAAGGATAAAGGGTCTCAAACATCTGTCCTATGCTGCCTGACTGAAAGAACTCCAGCTCTATTCAGTCGCCTACCGCTTGCTCAGAGGTGACCTTTGCCTAACATACAAGGCCATGTCGAACCCAGATTTGATGAATATGCTTCACCTCAAAAAATCTAGATCCGTCAGAGCCACAAGGGCGGGAGACTTAAACCTCGACACGGCTATTAATAGGACGTGCTGGAGGGATAGATTCATCACCCAAAGACTCCCTATGTTGTGGAACAAAATCCCGGTATATGTGAGGCAGAGCACCTTGCTGGCCTTGTTCAAGAGAAATCTTGACCAATGGATGGGAGATCGCAGATATACCCCAGGGATTACCTCAGTGTCACTGCTCGACAGAGGCACAGCAAAATAATGGGTATAGTTCCCCATACTAAAGGGGTGGCGTAAGCCACAAAACTATGGGCTAGGCTTGTAAATGCCCTCGGGCAGATAGCCTAGTATGAACCTATAAACCTATATATGAGATGCACAGACACCTCTTTCTTAACATTCATAATGCACTTTGCTGAGGGCACTATAAATCATTCATACATTGGCATCCTGATTAGAAATTGTGAACAACTTAAAATGGTTTAGGTATGCCTACATTTAAATGCAAAAGGGCTTGAAACATGATAAGGCTAATGCAAAGTGCCAATAGAGTTCGTAAATGTTAGTGTCATTTTATCTGTGTTCCTAACCACCCCCTCAATTCCCCCCAAGCATTAGTGTTATTTCATAGCTAAACAAGGACAACTTGTGGTTATTTTACAATAAACTTTAAACCAATATTCCAATCATGATAACATTACAAAAATGTCTACCAGATGATGAAGGTTCTCTCCTCACTATAAATGCATATAACACACTTGCCATGCAACTCCTATGATACTATAAATTTAATGCTTAATGCATATATTGCATGAAACATTATTTTAGCAAAACAGATGATTCTCTACTTTTAGATTGTGCTACACAGTGTAATCTGTTATTCAACAAGATCTTAATACACATGCTCCAAATGTACTTGTATGATGCTGCAATAATATACCTAAAGCACTATATGCAGAAAACAAATCAAACCTGAAATCCAAAGCCTTTCAGTAAGCTTGTTGCGAATCTGCTGTAACTGGCATTCCTGTTATTGAAGAATTCATGAAGGTCCTTCCGTGGCTCTGAGCTGTTAGCTAGGATACTCAGAAGCTTTGTGAGGTGCTTTACATAATATATGTCCTGCAGGATGAATTTCATGTACCGTTCTGCTACTAGAGATCCATTTGTCATGCATATTAGAAAGTCTGTGTGCTCAGTTTCCTTCACAATATCAATATTGTTATCCCAGAGGGTACTTAAAAGACTTTTGCTTTCTTTGGAGCCTGTTTAACCAAAAAAAAAAAAAAAGGTTTGTATTTACTTCAAAGGGCAAATAGAAGGAGTATGTGACTTTATACATGCAATAGTACCTGATAATGATAGTTTTTATTTCTTTACAGTTAATGCTTTTCAAAAATTTATTGGAGAGAAGTTGGAATACTGGGCCAGATTCCAAAGAAGTAGCTCAGTGTAACCAACTTAATCTGGTGTAAGCCTGCCCTGATTCCAAAAGGCTTGTTCTCAGTGTAAGTGATTTACTTTAGTGTAAGGCCTATCTACAAGCAGGCTTACACAGGGGGCCAGATTCCAAAACACTTAATACACGTGACAGAAGTAAGTCACCTAACACTAACAGTGCATCCTTTTAGAATTAGGCCCACTGAGCTATTGATGGTCAAGCCTAGCTTTCAGTTTTGGAGACCACACCTTGCAAATGATGTAGACAAATCAGATCCTATAAATGCCATTGCGACCAAACATCATATCGTCAGAACTATGAAAGAAGAATTTAGTATATACCAAAGAAAGAAACTTACATTTGAGCAAGGAAATTATTTCTAAATGTCTGCATACTGGAATTCCAAGCTGTATGTATATATTTTATTATTTATTTTTATCTATTTATTAATATTGTAGCAATAATAACAGTAACATAATAGCATGCCAACTGTAAATATTCTGTATATTATGTATATATTGTGTTTTGGCTTTCACTCTGTATATAATGTATCTTTTGCCTTGATACATTCAAGCCATTTCTGATAGTCACCTTGTATATAATATGTTTACACTGCAACTATAAATAGTATCATGTATTTATTGTGTTTAACCCTGGGCTAAAACTGAAATGTCTCCACTAGGATCAGTATGATCTACTCAGGTTAATTGGTCACCTAAAAGAGTGCAACCAGTTTAATCAAAAGCCATTAAAGCACTGGCAATGCTTAAAGTAATCAAGCTAAAACATGAAATGCTAAATTGTTTGCTACCAAACGTCTGGTCACAATGCTATTGCAAAACATATGATGCAGCCTACTTGCAATGACTTTTAGGTGCTCACTTTTCGTGGTACAGCCATTAAAGTGGCCAAACAGAGAATGCCACGAACATTAGTCAGACAAACGTCTTGGTATACAAGTCTCATCCTGGAAAATGTGGCTTGAATTGCAAATGTAAAGCATAACGAGATACATAATACGATTACTTACACTTCTCAGAGGTCCACTTATTCTCCTCTGCAGTGATCAGCCTGTGCATGAGAAAAAAGAACACGATATGAATTACAAAAATGGCTGCTGTATCTGTCCTGCATGAATATTACAGTGCGGTACTAGTCTGCTGAATGAATATTACAGTGCGGTACTAGTCTGCTGAATGAATATTACAGTGCGGTACTAGTCTGCTGAATGAATATTACAGTGCGGTACTAGTCTGCTGAATGAATATTACAGTGCGCTACTAGTCTGCTGAATGAAAATTACAGTGCGCCACTAGTCCGCTGAATGACAATTACAGTGCGCTACTAGTCCGCTGAATGAAAATTACAGTGCGCTACTAGTCTGCCGAATGAATATTATAGTGCGCTACTAGTCTGCTGACAAAAAGTGTAACCAGCAAGAGGAATAGAATATGTAACAGCAGCTTTGTTTTGGCACTAGAAAACACATTAACAACAAAGTATGGTCATTGTATTGTAGGCATAAGTCATATTACTGACATTTACTAATTCAATAAAGTGCTATAAACCTCACTACTGAATGAAATTTCTAACTGTGTGTGTGGACAAACTTGCTGTAAACAACACACACTTTCCAAGTTTGTGAGATGATAATTTCTAAGTTTTCTGATGGTTATTAGAAAACAAGAGATGCTGATGACAGATAATACATTAACCTACCTGCTTATTCAGTACCTACCAGAAAAGCTGCAGATTGTACGTAACAGCCGCCTTAGTACTTTTGTGTCTGAACTTCTAAGAATATCATTGTTTGCAGCATTTTTTTTCTATTCCATTACTCATGTTGTATCTACTTCCATGTCTGAAAGGCTACTTCAATTGTGTACCACCCTTTATTTGAGATAATGTTTCAGTATGTCTGCCTTGAGCAGCTGGTGTTATATCTACATAGAATGACTTTTGTTATCTCCTTTTTTGAAAATGTGTACTTGCTTTGATTTAGGGGATTATTTAAAGCTACTTTAATGTTTCTGTAACCCCTGCCTTATCTCCAAGTTACATATGTAATCTTTCTTAACAACTGATCTTACAAACAATGTGTGTGTTTTCACAGCAGTGTGCTACAGCAGCTGAAGCACAAAGCACTAGGCAGGTTTTCTGTCTGCTTTGTAAAACAGTGGTGTAGTCATACACACATGTTCACATACTGTGCTTCGTAATATTTTGTACTAGCAAAATACTACATATTTTGTCTAAGGTCTTTAATATTGTAGGAGTAAAAGGCATCTAAGCTACATACCATGGTAGTAGTGTTTAATAAATACTCCAGTGTGGAGAATAAATTAAACAGTTACCTGTCAGTAAGGGAGGAGACCAAATCCTTGCCTAACAAATGCCTTATTCCATTCTCAATATAGTCACTCCAAGACCACTGTATCTCAAAGGAAATGTAGTGAACAAAATTCTGTTCCTGGATTTCCGGAACAGTCATCATTATTTGACACTAATTTTTAAGCAACACTATTCTGTACAACAAGATTTAAATTGCTATACTATGGTATCTACTTTCTCACTGTTTCATAATTTCCTATAGAAAATGAGTAGCCTGGATTTCTAGCATATAAAAACATGTAAAAATTAATGGCTATGTGTACAGTCCTGTATATGACCTTTAATCTCAATCATGCATTTATTCATTATCTTTATGGATCAGGATAGAGCATTAATCCAGATGGACCAAATTTAAGATCAATCCAGGACAAATAACATATGTTCAATGCATGCATTTGTTAAAATATAGGCATGGTGTGTCCGTCAACCTGCTGCCCACATGTGCTGTTTTTCATTATTGTAATTAGGCTGAGGAGAAGAGGGGCATCTGTCTGGCTGCAGCTGTTAGGGTGTATGATCAGCACCTTTGCCAGTTGTGCACGTAAATGGTGATTATAGAAGCAGCTGTGTCTGACATTTCAGCTGGTTAAATAATAAGGTAGGATAAGCTGTTTGCTACAGTACATTTTTTTTTCTCTCTATCTCTTGGTCAGAGAAACTTTCTTATTTCAGGTCTGCATCTTTAAAAGAGGTTTTGCCTTTTTATTATGTCCTTAGCTTCTGTATGGGGGGTGTCTTGGAATTTGATTGGGTACCATTTGCTTTAACTATGGCTCATTTTCACTGTATTAAGTTATTTTACATTTCTTAACCGAAGAGACTTTTCAAAGAAATCATTTTCTGATGTGCCTGGTGACAGACATGAGAAGCAGAGGTACAAAACAAAAATAAAAATGCTGTGTACAGTTTGACATCATTATGCTGTGTGAGGTAGGTGTAAGACATTCTTTGGAAAGGTTTTTGCAGCTGGACATAGTGAGGTAATGGGATAATAGTCCTGAAAGGAGCATGTTTTGTGGAAGAGGAAAATGGTGGCATCTTTCATACTCAGGGGAGCAATCTCAGTTGTAAGGGACAGATTACAGATATAAGTTAGAGGCCCAGCAATGCAAGAGGCTGACATTTTAGGAAGAATATATAAAGGATGTTGGTGTGTCTGAATTCTTGTTTGGTTTCTCATGTAAACTGGGGGCTGTGTTAAAAGATTTGTTTCTACAATGAAAGGCTGGTACATATTTGTGAGGGAGTAGTTATCCACAGTTGTAACTGGGTGGGCAACTGCTGAACTACTGACAGTTTGTGAAATAGTTCACTAAACTCTTCAAGAATTTTATCTAAAGCAATTATGTGGACTAGTGTCAGGAGCACTTGTTTAAAAGTAAGGCAGTTAAATGTTTTACAGATTTCCAGAAGAACATGGGTGTTTGCTAGGGGGGTGCCTGTTGCCTTCCAAGAAATTTTAGAAACTTACACAATAATAAAAAAATAAGAATAGCACATCTCAGCTGAAAACCTTCCTGGGAGGTAGATGAATTAGTTTATGTAGATGAAATATCTTCATCTTCTGTATTTTAGTCAGATGCTGAGGACATTCCATACCCAGTGTACCGACGGTAGAATTTCATATTTACGATACCCCCAGTAGAAAAAGAATCATTTCGTATGAGAGTCCAAGGCATTCTCAGATGCCTAGAAGAAATGCAGAGACCACCTGAGCCAAACCCATTAGGAATAACTCCAGTACATGAAGCCTTGGCAGATGCATTTAGTACTGGACATTTGGAACCAGACTTCCAATTTCCTGCGAAAGGACACCAGACCAAAAATGGTCTGTGGATTCCTGAAAACATGCTACAAAATCCAATAATTAAACCAGCATTTAGGTCCGTGGATGCCAGCAAGGGGTCGGCAAGAGTTCCAACTAGTAACCAAATTCCCAAACACTGAGAAATTAAAATCCTGTACAACTATGGGAAGAAATCTACATCTCTGTCACCCTGGTGATGAGAGAGAAGAAGCTTCTTATAGAAACTAAACGGGTTTGTGAAGAGATCGTGAACATTACCTCGAATTCAGTTCTGGAGACATTTTTGGTTAATATGAACAATAAATTATCATCTTATGAGAAAGATCTGGTGGACCGCAAAAAATATAAATTGCAAAGGGACATTCGTGATTATGAACATAAGAAAGCCTTTGTGCTTTCAGCCAATCAACGACCTAAGAGGAGGAGCGTAAGTTTTCAAAAGGATAGAACTGTTTCCGGTCAGCAAAGGAACAGAAGTTTTGTATCTGGTGAAAGCAGGGCATACTCGGTAGAAGAGGAAGAAAGGATGAATGAAGATTTCCCGGACCTACAGGGAGCGGCAAATTCGGAAGCATTTCAGAGAACCTTTTGGGGTTCTAATGGACAGAACAACGCGACCAGGAAGCGAGGTTGGCAGGGACAGGAACGCCAGAGAGACTCGGGCGAAGGACGATTTAAAAGAAGTAAATGGACCACTTGAGCATGTAGAAGGTACTATTTTACCGGAGTATGTTGTGAATTTATCCGACTATTTAAAACTGCTAGTTCTGTACAGTCAAAAACATAAAGGTTTAAAGTTTATACCGACAGTTCTGCCTAGGATATATGAAATTAAAAGTCTAATATATGGCTTGGTGCGTAAGATGCACCTGAAACAATATTTTTATAGTGTAAAGCCAAAAGAGATAACTACAGATTATGTGGAAACAGACTCTGAAAGTAGTGAATGGTATTTTTCCTGTGAATCTGAATCTGAAACAAATGCATATAGTTAGTTAGATATGAGCAAACTTAGTTAATAGTGTTTTTATGCCTCCTAATAAAAATGTGTGCATACAGTCCCCGGGATTCATGAAGCTTGGCGCAAGGCCGGCGTAAGGCCTGCGCCGGCGGTGCATGGAATACCCGGCGCAGTAGCGCCATATACATATTAATGAGAGTGCACCGGAATCACAGACACGTGCGTAGTGTACGTGAGCGAGCCCAGGTAGGATGCGTCTGGAGGCGTGTCTAAGCCGGCATGAGGTGAGCAACCTAATGTGCTGACAGCCACGGTCCGCCCACAATAGTAATGGCAGCAGCCAGGTCCCGTGCAGAATGAAACGCACGTACAGTACGCAACATAGTTCCCGTTCCAAATTAACGGAGAAGCAAATAGAAGCCACCAAGGCATAAGTGTACCCGTTCAAGGAGCAAAGGATACGCATAAGACCGCCTCCGTCCCGCAATGCACTGTCAGTGTTTACACTCAGAGAAGGTGTACAGCCGCATGTCAGCGCCGCTTACCGACATAGGAGCAGCGACTAAGGTCACCACCTGTCCCACTTTGTTTGGGGCAGTCTCTCCATGGACAGTTGTGTCCCGAAAAAACGTATTAGAAATGGCTGATGTGCTACGAATGTAGGACACAATGATATCCGTATGTAATGTAATGGTAGCATGAATTGGTTATTTCTGTAACAGAAATACCGAAATGACACAATAAACAGAATAAGCAAGGAAATTGCCACAATAATAAGCAAATTATTTAGGCAAACAAGTGAATCTCTATGCTATATAGTGACCGTTTGTATGTGTCGGCCTGTAAAGGCAGATGTGAGTCCCGGAAATATCCCAGATCGGAAAATGGAAAAGGTGGAAACCCCAGCAGCGACATGGGCATGGTCACCAGGGTTACCTGCTGTCCCAAAGTGCCATGGACAGTCCCTGATTGGACAATCGTGTCCCTGCAACAATCGTAAAAATGGAAAATGACCTGCGATCCCCTGCCACGCAAATTCTCGCAATATACATGTAAATAGTAGCATAAAACATATACATTACGGTATGGAACACAGACATGGCATAAGAAAATAAATAAGGAACCCAAACGCTAACAGAATAGGCTCATAGTATGGCAAACAAGTGAAGTTCTGTCTACTGCACTAGCCCTGGGTATGTGTAGTCCTGCAAATTCGAAGTGTCCACATAACATGCCCCACTATGGGCATTGGAAAAGGTGCCAACCATAATGGTCACAAGCAGTAGTGACAGTACATAGCCGGGTAGCTGTGCCGACATAACAACAGTAAGGAAGCAAGATACCCCAAACACAGGCAAACATGTGCATAGCAACATATCCCAGACCCAGCAACATCTTTGTTGCATACACTGGATGGTGTATGATGAAGTGTAATATCCAGAAGCAGAACCCATGCATTCAGATGTACTACACAATAGCCTCATTGTACATGTCAGTCACACCCATGTATACCCCTGCACCCAAACCTGCTAGCATCCGTGTGCAGCTATACAACCACACACAATGTGCATACCTGAACTGTGGTAAGATGTTTGTGTTAGGCAATGCCACGCGGGCAAATCATTACCCACATGTCAGCAACCCACGCAGGTACAGATATGTAAATGGCTGCATGTGAATGTGTCAGCAGAATGTGTACATCCGGCATGTAGTATGTACCCGTCCAAACCATCTAGGTTTGCATACGACACGGTGCACATAAGTGTACACATGTGGACAAGTCGGTCGTTGGACCACCGCATCGGCGATCATCTTTGCAGTGAAGTCGATCACATATAGCGGAACATGTGCCTAACACACAGGACATCCTAACAGGGTGCTACAGGCAAAGAAGGGAAACTGGGACATCACATGTGGAGATTAGCGTGGCTGGACGGACAAATACACACGGTCAAGGTAAAGGATGGAACAACATGCATATGGCTGGATGGATGTTGTTCGTAAAATATATAGAAACACATATGAAGTTCCAGTTTACACTCGAAATACTATATAATGTATTGAATTGTACCGTACAATATGGCAGCAGAACTAAGCCTGCATGTAATTGGTGAAGCTAAGCTGTACTGTGATGGAATTCTGAACCTGGCAGTAAGCAGGACAGCAGGCTCATGTCTGTCATCATTAATTATTTGCTGGGTTACAGAACAATAAATGTATGTACATGCATAACAGCACTCCTTCCCCAGAGGAGGATGGCCTTGTGAGCCCAATGGAAGATAGCAGTACAACTCCTACCAGACAGACAAAGCAACGTATCAAGAAATTAACTGTCCACTGTATCGTAACAGTCTAGGGTCCTTGAAACAGCTACAATCACAAAAGGATACTGTAATGTACAAGGTGCCTTGCAAGGCTGTGTTATTCCCATGAGAAAACAATTTAAAGCACGAGCCCAGCACCCACGTATGTATAGACTATTGCGGACCATAGTGATGGAAATGCCCTGTGACCGACCACGTCAGTAAGTTGGGCAAATGCTGATTGTAAACACTATATAAAGAAACTGCTTACTGTATAGAGTCAGACAAAACTCTCATACTTGGACTGTACATTATTTAGCCTGCCTGTGTACACTACTAAAACTGTCCGAACCCGAGCCTCCTGTGTTATCGGCTGTCACTTAGAAAAGTCTACTGATAACTACAGTCTGGTTGTAACAACTTATTTCACATCGTGATCCTTGTAATCCGAATTCCCTTGGTAAGCTACAGGTCAGAGTGCATGGCTGGTTAGACATGTACGCGGAAAATATGCATAAATGGTTCTTCTTGAATGAAAAGACCTCCGACTGAATTGTTGTGTGTAAAGAGGCTGTTTACTGTCTGATCTGTGGCTGAAAAGCGGAAAACTGGATCCCAAGAAGAAAACGTGCAGCCTTAAACAGGAGGCCCAGGTAAGGAGTGTCTGCCTTTTGTGTCTATTGTAGATCAGGGACCAGACTACATTGTGTTTCTGTTAACAGTAGTGATATCGGTCGAAGACCTACCCACATACTGTTAAATCTGAACATAGGTCAGGGGAACACACAGCAGAGTAAATAGTGAATGTAGACACTACAGTGGATACAGGGAAGGAGACACACGTGTTATGACAGAAGATGCGTAGCAGTGGTGTAGAGGATATGGGAGATTATTGAAGCAACAGATCATGTGATCCGCATTTGACGGGTGGCGTGAAGAATATGCAATCGCAGAGAGCACATAATGTGAGTTACGCAGCAAAATGGGGTAATAAATATGACATTGATGGTATATTAGGCAACATACCGTTACTGAAACATTGTAATCGCTGAAAATTTGATGCATATGTTCCAAGGTAAACACCTGTTCCACCCTGAGAGGGATATGCCCTCTCTGGCCAGCCGTGTCCTGTAAATAAACCGAACACATGTCAAATGTCCTGATATCTCAGGACAAACATTTCCCAGATATATATCAAAATGGTAGCATAAAGAGTACCCACTGCTCACAAGGACACAGTCCGACAAGCTCTACACTTTACATATGCACAGTGGTGTCCATTGTAGGACCCAAAAATTGTGGAAAGAATCGAATAATGTGTTATTTCAACGTGTACCTGAACTCATTGTCGTCACAGGTACACATATGCACCGCAAGCGTGTTTAATGTTGCTGATAGCTGTCCATGTAATGCAGCACAGATGCACAGAAATACCCAGGGTACCGGGTCCATAGAACTGCATCCACATCACACTTCCGCACACATGACGGATGTGTAATGGGTACTGTCAATTGTTGCGGTCAAGGGATTCTGGGTATGTAGACTCTGTGCTCGGTGTTGTTTCGCAGGCAATCCTTCCTCCCGCCCTGTGGGAGGGATGTGTCGTAGCACCTGCCTTACTCTCCGCTAATAATGCAAACCATACTCCGGAGAATGCTAAATGTAGGTGTGGAATGTGTACAGCCCTATACTAGTGTCCAGTAGGCAATTGTCATGGATGGACACCCGTATGGCCAGGATGGCACCCACAACTGCAAACCCGGTAAATGACATAGCTGCGGTAAGGCATGACACAGGAAATACACATAGGGACCACAGTTGACATTCCACATACAAAGCCGGACTGTCGTGCCAACACCGGCGTACACAGCACTCAGTCTGCCAGCAACAGACTGAGGAGCACCCGCTACCGTACAGCGGAACAGATGTGCGACCTGTGGAACACATACTAATGGCACACACACATCGTCACGTAGGATGTGTAAACTATGGCATTCCCACCTACGAAGTCAACATGGTTAAATGAATGCATAGGTAAGCAACATGTTCGGTGGTGTTATATTGGAAATATAGTGACGGATATGTCCCATTGGGATGTCTGAGGTTTATATGAAGCAGTTGGTAACCAGCATCTTTGGATGTATGTCATTTGTTCACAGTACTAACTCAGCTGGTTATGTAGCACCATGTGGAATGGGTAGTCAAACAGACATCCGCGATTGGGGAACATACACCAGCAGTGAAAAGCACTGGGCAGGTGGACACAGTCCAGCAACATCTAACTTGACATATGCACATCGGTGTCCATTGTAGGACCCAAAAATTCTGTTCAGAGAATGCCTGCTAGCTTCCTGCATTACTCATGTGACCTAATTGTCGTCACCACGCCACAGGTACACAAGGGCACGCAAGCGTGTTCAATGTTGATGATAGCTGTCCATGAACTGCAGCACACATGCACAGAAATACCCAGGGTATCGGGTCCATTCAGCTGCGTCCACATCACACTGCAGCACACATGAAGGATGTGTAATGGGTACTGTCCACTGTTGCAGTCAAGGGAGTCTGGGTATGTAGAATCTGGCCTCGGTGTTGTTTCGCAGGCAATCCTTTGTCCCGCCCCGTGGGAGGGACGTGTCCGTAGCACATGCGTCACTCTCCGCTAATAATGCACACCATACTCCGGGGAATGCAAAATGCAGGTGTGAAATGTGTACAGCCCTATACCAGTGTATAGTAGGCAATTCACATGGATGGACAAGCGTATGACTAAGATGGCACACATAAATGCAAACCCGGTGGAATTACACTGCCGTAGTAAGGCATTACACAAGTCATACACATAGGGACTACAGTTGACATTCCCCATACAAGAAACACAGACAACCAGCCGATGAAGTCCAAAGCAAAGACGAGGTACTGTAGGGACCGTCAGTGACCAACCAGAGCACACCAAGAATTAAAGGCAGTCACCATAGTCTATTGGAGCCCACGTCTGCTTCATAAGCAGACTTATTCAGACTACATACAATGCAGTCCAACCTACTACATTTACAAGCATTAATTGGTTGGTACATTAGATGTGCTAGGTACTAATTACATGCCTTAAAGGCAGACAAGCGAACAAACCTTACTTGGGTTACACATCCCACACAGTGAGGACATCAGACATTGCTTGAAGGTACAGTCTTCATCGGAAAATGGAAATATATGTACATATATGAAACATGAACCAACATAAAATGTTTTCCAAATGTCTGACTGTGTAAGCTACATATATATGTCCTACGGATTGTGCCAATATATTAACAGAACTGCAGACACCTAGTAATATGAATGAACCATAATATATACACATAAACCGTATGATTATGACTACTGTAAAATAGACCAACGAAATGTAAAGATTCACAATGTGCTAATGTAACATTCATTTAGAAGGTTACTTAAATAAATCAATTCAGACATCCATGTGTAAATACTAACAGAAGGCCAGCGAGGTGCTTGCCCTCACATGTACTGGGATGTCGTTCCACAGCATAGTGAGTGTCTGGGTGATGAATCCGTCCCAACAACACGTTCGATTAATGACAGTGTCAAGGTGTACGTCAGCTGCCCTTGTGGTTCTGAGGATCTACCTTATTTACGTGAAGCATAGTCATCAGATCTGGGTTCGACTTAGCCGTGCATGCCAGGCACGGGTCACCTCTGGGCAAGTGGTATGCAACTGTATACAGCTGGAATTCTTTCAGTCGGTCAGTATAACACATATACCTGAGACCCTGCATCCGTTTGTCGAAGAACTGTTGGTGCCTTTCCAGCTGCTGCAGGTGTTGGGTCAGATACATTCTGAGCGGGCATTGTACCCAATCATAGGTCTATTGAGTGATGAGTACAAGGGGACAATGACCTCCCCTGATCTAGATGTGAATCCCTTCATGATGATGTGGGCAATGTGGAAGGTCTACCTAACTATGTTAGCAACATGTGTGTCTAACGAACGGTTAACAACAACACGTGTCCCCAGATCACTGGTAACCCCTCCGTGCTCAGTGGATTGCCACCTATATGGTAGCTCGGGGTAACCTTGTTCATCCCGAAGGGTATGCCTATGCATTTCCTGGCATTTAGCTGTAGGACATGTCTCTGGTACCACTTATCCACATCTGTGAGGCACTCCTGAAGGATATCTGTGTCAGATGTGTGTCTGACTTTGGCATCCGGTTTGCAGTCGTATGCAAACATTGTCACCCATAACGCCGCTGTGTATGCGTGTACATTGGAAGCGTAGATGCTGGAAATAGTGGACCCAGGACTGAGCCCCATGGGACACCACCTGTGACTGGCTGTGAGTATGACATGGCGCCAGCAACTATGGCCATGTGTGTTCTGTGACTTAGCCCGTTTGCAACCCATATGGCGATGTATGGATTTACATTCAAGATGACGGGTTTATCAAGTATACCCGAGGGGGGTTTTGTGTCGACGGCCTCTGCCCGGTTGAGGTAGGCTCTATGGACTGCTTTACCCTCAGCAATGGCCTTGGTGACTGATTCTACAAAGTGAAACACGTGTAAAGGGCATGATCTGACTATGACCAAGCTAAACTGGGTTGTATCCAAAGTATGGGTCCCCTATGTCTTTATCTATGTGTCCCATTATGATCCATCTCCATGGCTTTGCAGATAAGGCTTGTCAAACTAATGGTATGGTAATAACCAGGGTCAGTGGAGGCACCATCTATGTGGAGTGTGACTACAGTCGCCCTGTGCTACTACTCAGGTTCGTATCCTGAGGTGAGGCTAGGATTACACAGCTGTCCTAAGTGTGGGTTAAATTCCCCATAGAGTTCCTGGAGTGCACAGCTGGGACACCATGTGGACCCATGGATGCTGTGTTGACTGCCTTGGGGCTGGATGTGGGTAATGCTGGACATACCCATGGCAGACGTGCCACGTTCCCGAGTCCGATGCCCAAGGGACCACACACATAGCCGGCCTTAGGCATAGGCCAAGTAGGTAGCCGTCTAGGGTGTTGCTCTACTCGGGGCACCTTTCCAGACTCTATTTGGTGTAGGTAGACCAGGAGGGGGGTAGCGGGTGATGTATCGGTGGCAACTTCTGCCTAGGTCACCACTTACCCTAAGGCCACTCTTCCCGTGGGTAATACAGCAGTACCCACACCCAGAGCCGGGTCATCGCTAGGGTCATTGCTAGTATGGCACATCATCTACGTAAGGAAGGAAACCATATATCCCCAGACATAATGGCACAGCATAATGCCTGTTCGCCGGCCAAAGGCAGACATACGTCACCAGCCGGTGCGGCCGTACTGCGCGAGATGTCCGTTAACAATGCCGACAATGTGTCGCTTTGTGAAACAAACTCCACAGAGACATTCAATAATAGACAACGACGGACAACCCGATGTCCTCGTGTCTGAGCTGTTCAACCTGTTACGCCATGTTAAATGTGTGTAGCACAGCGGAACCGGGCCAAACAAAGCAACGGACATGTCTGTGGCTCAGTGAAAGTCGTCACGCAATGTTAAACCCTTGTAATATTGCGACACAGGCCATACATACGGAGGGTTAGTAATGGAAGTAGGTTAGTTCGATCAGACCGTGTGCAATTAGTATAACGAGATCTACAACGGATACACCGGCCAATCGGCGCACACGGTTAAGACTAATTGGGGGGGGGCCGTGACATGGTACCATGGACACGGACAAAACGTGCCCATGTGACTCATCTAACATTCGTACAGGGTCAGGGCGGTCCCGTACAGTGGGCCAAGACCAAACCCAAAGCACCACAGCAACACCCTGACAATCGAAGGCCTGTATGCATATGGGATATAAGCAGCTGTCATCTGAACAGCCCTGTGGTGACGACATATGCATCCTGGGCCATGAGCGAGGGGGAATTAGGAATGTTCAACATGCAGTACCGCACCTTTCCCAGCAGGAGAATGGATGCCTGTGACATGCGTGTGCGGGGGGGGTGATATGTAAATGTACATAGGTACCAAGGGTATGCATATTAATGACAACGAACAGCTAACGTGCACTGGTCACAGTAAGCGTCAAACGTGACTGCAGTCACGTTGGAATTATGACTATAGAACATATAGATGTGCGATACGCGTAAAGCGTCCATGCTGCAAAGACTGTTACATATATAAAGCTGTAAGTGCTTTCTGCACACGTCCGTCAACCGGATCAGACATATGTTACCGGAATAGTCACAAGTAACGCAAAACACGTAACCACACAGACATTGTAAACATATATAAACGGACTACGGATATGCATGCGGCGCGCGTAACCCACAATCCGGACATGCGAGTGTGCGTGTGCGTGTGATCCAGTGGAACCAGGGAAGGTTACGGATGTCTCCTCCACACGTTTACATTCATAATTGTCAAATATATGCTTAAATAGTACTTATTGATTCCATGCTTTGATATCGTAATGCTACTATTATACACATTGATATACAATAACCTGATCAACACACTACATTCTAAGGTGCACTCTCAGCAATTATCAACTATGTGTCCGGATACTGATTGTATTTACCAATATTGTATATATATTAACACATTGTTGCCGTATTATTGTTTCCATGAAGTAAGGCATGCAACACTGATATGTATATGTCACGTTATAATCAAGACTTGGAGCACTGTCCACCTAACTATGAGCAGGTTTATTGATTATTTCGCTTTAAACCGACTCTGAAGGAAGTGTATTAGGGACGGCTATGTCATGAAATCCGTACTCGGACGGTGCCCCATGTTAGTAGTTGAGAGAGCTCAGTATCCTTTCACTGTGGAGTCTATCGTATTTGACAGTGTCTGTTTCTGCCGATATATGTTCCATAATGTCGTTTATGAAGATGGGCAGGACGCAAGGTTTGCTGTATTTACGCATACTGGCACGTGGATATAGATAGGCCATGTCATACAAACGATGGGTAGTCAAGCAGACATCCACAACTGGGGAACATACAGTGGCAGTCAATACCACTGGCCAGATGGGGACAGTCAAACACGTTCTACACTTTACAAATGCACATCGGTGTCCATTGTAGGACTCCAAAAATTCTGACGTTTTGCCAGTATGCGCATTGATCAGCCAATCAGAGTACAAACCGTGACTACGGCACAGCTAGACATATGCACCACCAGCGTGTTTAAGGTTGATGATACCTGCCCATGACATGCAGGACATATGAACAGAGGTCCCCAGACTGCCGTGTCCATACATGTGCGTCCATATCCCAGTTCCGCACATGAAGGATGTGTCATGCGTACCGTGGGGGGTTTCAGCCATGGTATCCTGGGTATGCAAAATGGGGCTCGGTGTTGTTTGGCTGATAATCCGTTGTCCCGCCCCGTGGGGGGGCTGCGGGTACAGGACGTGCCTTAGTCCCCAGTAAGGATGCAAAGCATCCATAGGGTAATGCTAAAGGCATGTGTGAAATGTGAAAAGCAGAAACCTGATCTCACCGCAATGAAGTTTTTTTTTTTCTCCATTTTTTTCTCCATGTGTGAAATGTGTTCAGCCCTACATCAGTGTCCAGTAGGCATTTCCCAAGGATGGACAAACGTACGGACAAGATGGCACCCATAATAGCAAACCTGGTGGAATCACACAGCCGTAGTAGGGCATGACACAGGACATAAAGATGGAAACAGCAGTACATACACCCCGTAGACATCCATCCTGCCATGCGAATCCCAGCGTACACAGCAGCGAAGGTGCTATCAAGTATGTGGGGATCACCCGCCTCCACTCTGCGGAACATACCTGCGACCTGTGGAACACATATTAATGGCACACCAACAACGTCAACTAGGAAGGTCATACTATCGCTAAAATATGGCGTTCACACACATAACCGACATACTGTCATGAATAAATAGGTTCTACATGTACCGGCTGTGTTATACTGACAATACAGTGGCGGATAGTTCACAATGGTACCTGTGAGGATTATGTAAAGCAGTTGCCAACCTGCAGGACTACAGTAACACCCTATGGGTAAATTGTGGAAGGACACGGGTTACGTAGCACTACATAATATGGGTAGGCGGACAGACATCCGGGAATGGGGAACATACGGCGGCAGTCAAACCCACTGGCCGAATGGACACAATCCAACATGTCCTAAAATTTACATATGCACATCGGTGTCCATTGCAGGACCCAAAAATTACTCCTTAAGTGAGTGTGAGCAACATAGTGTGAACCGGAAGAGGTGACAGCCATGACTACGGCACAGGTAGATATATGCACCACAGGTGTCTTCAAGGGTGATGACAGCCGTCCATGAAATGCAGGACATGTGAATAGGACTCCCCAGGCTGCTGCATCCATACACGTACTTCCACATCCCATTTCCGCACACATGAAGGGTGTGCAAGGGGTACTGTCGACGGTTGCAGACATGGGATCGTGGGTATGCAAATATGGGTGTCGGTGTGGATTGGCAGATGATTCATCGTCCGCCCGTGTGCGGGACGTGGCCATGGCATATGCGTTACTCCGCAATACTAATACCGATCATCCACTGGAAATGGAGAATGCAGCTGTGAAATGTTGACAGCCCGATACTAGTGTCCAGTAGGCAGTTCCCATGGATGGACAAGCGTCACGGCCAAGATGGCACCCATAGCTGCAAACCTGGGGGAATCCCACAGCTGTTGCAAGGCATAACCCAGGGAATACAGATACGGTGTACAGTACACACTCCCCATTCAAAGAAAGACCGCTGGGCAGATACCGGCGTACACAACACTCCATGTGCCAGCACATCTATGGGGATCACACGCTTCCATACAGTGGAACAGATGGGTCACCTGTGTAAAGATACCAATGGCACAATCTCCACGTCTGCTGGGAATGACATAGGATGGTCAAACTATGGCGTTGACACCAAAGAAAGACATCCTTCGGTGAATTAATAGGATTGATGTCAATACACCATGGCAAACACCCAATGAACAGGGAAGACTTGCTGGCACCCTATGGCCACAAACCATGTCACACATAGGTAGATGGAACAGTCAACATAAACATTTCGTCCACGACAGGTCGCATATGGTATCCAAAGGTACTTCATAGACATGTATGCGCTATCACCCGTTGGCCCCGTGAGACTTACACATAACATGGAAGTATCCAGGCTTTAAATGTCCACCCTTACACTTCCATTTGTCACTTTCTATGCGAGCAATGGAGATGTAGCCACAGCATAGAAAGCGGACACGTACTTCTAACGAAACACACACATGTCAACATCACAGAAAGCATACTATGAACACACGTATTACATGATATTGTACTATGAAACACAAACAAACCGGAAACCTGCAGCAAGAATAGTCCCCGTAGTTCGACACAACACAAGTCTTCGTAACATTTGAACAGTTCATTAAAACATGCAACGTTTCCGTTGTTTCCACAACGTGTGCAGGAAATATGCTATGTCTAAGAATGTTCACAAACAATGTGAGTCTTAACATGATTTTAAATATCACACTGTTGATTGTGAACACGTTAACAATTTGCTTATTCAGTTGTATGGTCGAAAGCAACGGAAACACACACACACACTGAAGGGACGGGAGATGAACCTACGCCTATTTACATGAACTCAGTACAGTATGAATCATTTACACAACGCGCTACCGAGTTAACTGACGTGGGCGCTGTCAGAGGCATACATGTAGGCTGCTGACGCCACCCGCAAGACAATATTTGGAAATAGCCAAGGCATGTGTTGCGGAGCGTCTAAAAGCATAATCAGTCGCAGAGGCAGCTGGAAACACACACACAGAGACACACACACATGGAAGGGACGGGGCGAACCTCGACTATCTACATGATACACACTACTGTATGAAGCATTTACAGAGCACGCTACCGAGTTTGCTAAACAGAGCGCTGTCACAGGCATACTTGTAGGCTGCTGGCGTCACCATAAGACAATAGTTGGCAATAGCCAAGGCATGTGTTGCGGGCGTCTAAAAGCATAATCAGTCGCAGAGGCAGCTGGAAACACACACACACACACACACGGAAGGGATGGGGGACGAACCTACGCCTATCTACATGAACACACTACTGTATGAAGCATTTACAGAGCAGCTACCGAGTTTGCTAAACAGAGCGCTGTCACAGGCATACTTGTAGGCTGCTGGCGTCACCATAAGACAATAGTTGGCAATAGCCAAGGCATGTGTTGCGGAGCGTCTAAAAGCATAATCAGTCGCAGAGGCAGCTGGAAACACACACACACACACGGAAGGGACGGGGGACGAACCTACGACTATCTACATGAACACACTACTGTATGAAGCATTTACAGAACGCTACCGAGTTTGCTAAACAGAGCTGTCACAGGCATACTTGTAGGCTGCTGGCGTCACCCGAAGACAATAGTTGGCAATAGCCAAGGCATGTGTTGCGGAGCGTCTAAAAGCATAATCAGTCGCAGAGGCAGCTGGAAACACACACACACACACACACACGGAAGGGACGGGGGACGAACCTACGACTATCTACATGAACACACTACTGTATGAAGCATTTACAGAACGCGCTACCGAGTTTGCTAAACAGAGCGCTGTCACAGGCATACTTGTAGGCTGCTGGCGTCACCCGCAAGACAATAGTTGGCAATAGCCAAGGCATGTGTTGCGGGCGTCTAAAAGCATAAGCAGTCGCAGAGGCAGCTGGAAACACACACACACACACACACACGGAAGGGACGGGGGACGAAGCTACGACTATCTACATGAACACACTACTGTATGAAGCATTTACAGAACGCTACCGAGTTTGCTGAACAGAGCGCTGTCACAGGCATACTTGTAGGCTGCTGGCGTCACCCGCAAGACAATAGTTGGCAATAGCCAAGGCATGTGTTGCGGGCGTCTAAAAGCATAATCAGTCGCAGAGGCAGCTGGAAACACACACACACACACACACACACACACACACACACACACACACACACACACACACGGAAGGGACGGGGCACGAACCTCGCCTATCTACATGAACACACTACAGTATGAAGCATTTACAGAGCAGCTACCGAGTTTACTGAGCAGGCGCTGTCAGGAGGCATACCCCTACGTGAGTGGTATCATTTGCAGAGGCAATGCGCCCGATCGGGTGTTCGGACAGAGTCGCAGTCACGCAGTCTGTTACCATCCCAAGGTCGCCGTACTAACACGTTAGTGCTGCAGTCGAGAATAACAAGTAACTACTGATCAGTACATCACTGCATACTGGGCATGCTCAGACACTTAGACTCGGCACAGGGCAGACATGCATACACATGTTGCGGCGGCATGGGTGGCGTAATGTGGACCGTCGTGTGTCCAGCCACACAACAGAAACCTGGCCATGCCACAGGCGTGGCCGTTGCGTAGGGGATACAGGCATGCACCGGGTATAACTGCAGGCGGCGCGGTGTGCACTGTGCTGTGTGTCTATCTACACAGCTGCCTACTGGGCATGCTCAGACACTTAGAGTCGGCACAGATCACACATGCATACACATGGTGCGACGGCATGGGTGGCAGAATGCCGACCATCCTGTGTGTCCGCCACACAACAGTAACCGGTCATGCCACAGGCGTTGTTGTTGCTGCGGGGAATATGTAGGTGCAATTAACCATGTGTAGGACTGGCCTACAGTTTGTTGCATGCTACAGACAACCCTCCCAAACACAGGATACCTTCACAGATGTCCTGAGGACACTGGTGAGTGGGCATGCTCTCACAACAGCACCGTATTGGGTGACATGAACCACCCATACATAGCCTGGGAACATTACCCATGGCACAACACAGTCGCCAGCAGTCCCAGGTGTTCACACACCTGGCCACTGTTAAACAGCCATGCACCATACATACCAGGGGATGTCTGACAGTTCTGCCCATCACGCATGGTGAGGATATGCCCCACACAGGATGTACAGCCCTCAATGGTGATGCAAGACCGTATAGTGGATCCACTGGTCATCCACTCACTGTAACCAACACCAGCATGGGGGACCTCAGTGATGACCTCTCCACAGAAAACCACACACATCATATGACCGGTGTGGTACCCTACAAGTCCTCCATGCCAATGTTGAACAGAGGCCAGACCGGCAACGCCTAACGAATGCCTTCCCCGACCACCCACATGCATGTCTGCAACAGGCAAACATGATGACATCAGGACCTTGTCCACCACAGGTAGGCACATGGTGTGGTGGACCGCAGCCACTGACTACCTGTACATCAACAGTTGGAGCTACTACATGGCAGGGCAATGACAGTACCAGGGAAACCATCACCCATTCATACCGGCGTCACCATACGGCCCCACATACCAACATCCAGGTCCGCTCGTGGGAGTGGTACTGCAGAGGGCACATGAGACAACCACAGGGCCTTCCCTAACTGTGGTAAGGACATGGTTGGGGCACACAGACTTGCCTGGAAATGGTCCAGAATGGTACAACAGTCACTGCACCCACAGACATTGTCTGCATACCACAGGACATGTTCCATGCATACATCCCCAACAGGGAACATATCCATCCCACCAGAGTGTATCCTCCCAAACATGTCATATGGCCTGGAGTGATCCCATATCTCTATGGCGTTTGACACGTCAGCAATGGGCACCGATGGTTTCCCTGGCTGTGTGCTACCCATCCTCTTTGAGGCCCTCGGCCCACACATGCGCCACTGTGTCATGTTAGCCTTACTATGGGCTATGTCCCCAATGGATGCCATATGGCATCTGTGGTCCCACTATGCCAGGGTAGTGCTCCTATGGACTGTCAACAGCCACACCCAATCGCTTGACAAGTGTTGTCTGCAAAGCTGTGTGGAGGTCCATACAGGTGGTCATGGTTACAGATAGCGGTGTACAGCCAATACCGGAACATACCCACAACTACATAGTCAAGGGCGGATCCTGCCTCCCGAACCTGCTCGTCCAGTCTGGAGTGTTCACCAAGGCCATTGATGGGGATACGTGGGTTTGCACACAGTACCATGACCTGGTGGGAGCGTTCAGAGCACACTACACATGGGACCCATGGAAAGGCTCGCCAGCATACATGTGGGGACATATGTCACCCGATGCTTCTCACACAGGTTGGAGGTCACACCACACAGGGTTGGTGCTCAAGGTGCCTTGTCACACTCATATCTGGACCCAGTGGAGGCCCACAGGGCTCACTCCTGTGCCCCCTGCCATATGGCATCCGACCTTCCAATGTGCATGCAATCATAGGGGATTGTAGCAGACAAGGTATGCAGATGACTACACACCGGCCAACATACCCAACACCCCATGTTACACGAACATCCACCTAGGGCGTCATAGACATGGATGACTGGTGCCAGAGCCATGGCCTGCTACCAAATGCCAGAGAAGGTGCAGCCCTACCCAGTGTGAAGAACATGTTCGTCCCAATGTCACATGTAGGTGGTACGCCATTAAAGATGGTGGACATGTTCAGGGAAATGGCTACCACACCTGTCGGCAACCTCTGTCAACACACACAATGGCAATGTGGGTGTGAAGACATTCCATTGTGGCCTCCTGGTCTGGATGGAATGGCAACCACATCAGGGGTGTTCATTGTACCCCTGTACACATCACACACCAGTGCAATGACTGCGTACAATGGCACATGTGGCCTGTAGCTAACCTGATGCCTGCAGCACTCGGAAGGACCGCAAACGTTCCACAAGACGGGGATGACGGTGCTAGGACATGTCACAAGGTGCACGGCCAAGGGGACACCGGCTGTGGATCTTCACAGCACAGCTGCTCCGTGGTGATCTGTGCCTGACATACACGGCCATGTCTGACCTGGGTGACATGGGCACATTCCACCTCCCAGGCCCCATGCAAACACGGGCACAGAAGCGACTGTCAGACACCTCAACTCAAAGATGAGTGGGACGTGCTGGGGGAACAGGGTAACGGCCAGACACCCCTACAACACGGGGAGGAGTGCCAGGCCATGTGAAGGAAAGGCCCTGACTGCCTTTGTCCAGGACTGCTAATGACGTGTGGATGTGTGACTATAGTTATGCGCCAGTCAACCTCTGTGTGTCACTGCTAGACCAGGGACTGGGGACTGATGGATATGGCATCCCCATCCTGAGGGTGTTAGATGCCACACACAGTCATGCTAGGTCCACACATGTCGTAGGGCACATATCCTGTCACGTTCATGTGTGCCTATGTACCTATGTAGGGGTCCATGCCGGATGTGGGTAACTGTGCTATGCTGATTTTGCCAGACATGCCTGTGGGTACCCCACGACTACACGTGGGAACTAATTACAGTGCTCCCAGTAGGCACGTGCAAGTACACCATCAGTATCATACGGGTTAACTGCACCGACATGGTGCTACACATGTAACCACCACACATACTGTGTACACATATCAATGAATGCTGCACCTGTCCTGCATGGTATGTCTGCTGCATGATGTCCGTGCCCAACACACATCACATACACACCTGTCACCAGCCATACACACACACCACAACATACACAGCACGTACTATGCGGACACAGGTATCACATACACCTCTCACTATCGTGTCCACCCTGTGCATCATATGTTAGCTTAACCGTGCATTGATGGTGTGGCTCACAGTTATGCGGCAGAGACTTAATCATATGCACAGGGTGATGTGTGCCACAGGCATGGGCTGTACCAATGGATGACATCATGTGTGTGTGTAAGGGCCAGTGCATTGAGTGGGCATGACTATGTAGATTGCATGTGGGTGTGGTGGAGCCCTACAGTTGTGTCTGCTGTGTGTGGGTGTGTGTGTACACAGTTCAGTCATCTGTGATGCCTACACGGGGTATGCTTGGCAGCCCCTGACTGTACAGTGCAGGTGTTACGGCTCACTGTGTCTGCCGGGCGGTGACCAGCGCCTGCCTGGGGGATCTCAGGCACGACCGGGTGGAGGTACAGACTGTCCACTCTCCGATGTCACATGTCCGCTGGAAACGTGCCCACGACGGGGCCGTCCAGGGCCACGTCCACGTGGCCTGCTCTGTCCTGGTGTGGATGGTGTAGTAGCAGCCGCAGTGCTACTGCTACCATCACTGTCTGGGCATGGGAGATGGCACGCACACGCTGACCTGCAGCAGGTGGTGTTGCTGGCACACTCCCACGTGCCCTATGCCTCACCCCTACCTGGTGTTCCTGCACGGACTGCGCACGCTCAAGGATGGCCAAGCCTCGGTCGATGAGACCAGCCATATCGCCCAATCTCCTATCCAGAATATCGGCAAGATGCTGTTGTGCATTCGCCAATGCCTGGATGCTGTCATTTAGGGTACGGATTGCGGACCTCTGCAGCCTCTGCCCGTCCTGGTTCTGCCGTTCGGCACGTGCCTGCGCCGCCATTACAGTCTGGAACATGCGTCTGGTTATACCAGCTGCTGCACCCTGTACGGCAGGTGTATGTCTAGCGGTGCTCCCCCTACGGGCAGCACCTGCCACATGCCTGCGTGGCACTGCACCAGTCCTTACACTGGCAACATCGTGTGTACCCACACCTTCTGCAGCCACCACACATTCCTGCTCGGGGACAACAGACGCTGACTGACGGTCATCTATGGGCAACGGTGTTGGGGTATGTGTTGGCATCTGAACCGTGTGCAGGGATGAAAGGGACGTATGTGTGATGTTCTCCAGTGGCACAGACTCTGCCTGTGACGACCCTGCCTGTGCCTCATGCACATGCTCATCACCACTAGTATCTGTGGGGACACTAGCATCAGATTGACCGCGGGAGGGGAACGCACCTACAGCACCTGTCAATACAAAGACATACCATCGGTTACAATACAGACACACACACACACACACACACACACACACACACACACACACACACACACACACACACACACACACACACACACACACACACACACACACACACACACACACACACAGCATGCATGTGATAATGCAGGTGGCATGCAGCATTCACACAACACAGACCAGTGAATGCAGACCAGACATTCATAGTGGCAGTATGTACACTGCCCTGGTGGGGACAGTACAACAGGCAGGTGTCATTTAGTAGGCATGCAGTACACACATTCATGGTAGTTTGCATGCATCAGCGTGATACACCGTGTGGCAGCGGGCAAGTTGAGAGTACACATGGCTGCCAACACTATGTAATGTACACCGCAAACATGTGCGGTATCATGTGGACATGTGAAGATGGTGTCCCACCGCATGCACCACATCACGATGGCTGTCATGGTGCAGTGTTATGTGTACAGTGTACAGATACAATGTATGTGTAACAGTTATGTCTGTGCAGGTACGTTTGCTGTGAGCTGTGTGCATAGCTGTACAGTGTGTGCGGGCTCTGTGCCACTGCACAGTAGCAGGACACAGCTATGTGTCTGTGCGATGCGTGACCTGGACGCATTACATTGCCATGTCTGTAAGTCAGTTCAGCTGCTCAGCAGCACATATATGGTGGACATTGGAGGCACCTGTAGTAGCTGTGGAGAGGAATTTCATGTCACTGGTGTACTACATCAGATGTCCAGGGGTCCACTACATTGATGAACCCACTATGTGTGTACAGGGTGCAATGGTGAGTACCCACTGTGGATGTGCTGTGTGGCAACATGCCTGTAGGTATCAACCATGGCCTTGTCTGTCTGACTCATTGACAATTGTGTGTGGTAGACATTGTGCACACGGCCCTGTGGTGGCCCATGTGACATACACCCATACTAGTGTGACGTGTCACATTCTCACGGATATGCTGACAGTGTGTATGTCTGCTATGTTGTGCATAGGTCATATCATGGTGTGACAATGCTGCAGCCAGACATCCACGTGCATGGGACATGGCATGCGCCATGTCACAACGCGTGTGCACCGATGCAGGGGCATGGATCACATTGGTAACACCTGTGCTCTGGCCAGATCACAGCTCACTCTGTGGTACTGTGTCCATACTGCACTGGCATACCAATGCATACTACACATGCAGCCATTGTGTAACACCTACACCATTGTATGCATAGCTGAATGCACGTAACACACCAATTGGTTGTGTGGTGTCATACCACTCTGATAACGGGTGTATCTACTGTACATGGGTGGTGTGTATGTCGGGTGGTGCGAGCTGTATACCGTGACGGGGGCACACACAGGTGAGCATGTCATGCCTAGACACATGGGGAATATCAATACAGCAGAACATGTGTTTGACTGGCAACAGACTTACCTGCAACAGACCCTTGTCCTTGCGACACGCCAGGCGTACCTGTAAAGGCATTACACAAAGGTATACACATTAGCCATTACTAGCTCCACGGTCAGCACTGTGCATGACACATCATGCATGTGTGGTTGCATGTGCTATGCACATGTCTGCTAACACAACATAGCATACAATGGTTTGCATCTTGTGTGGCCATATACCTGGCATGTATTGATATATCATGTGTTGTACTATGACACCCACACCCACGTCGCCTATCATACAAACATGTAACACTGACTTACCATGCGGCTCCAGGCTCATAGCTGGAGACACCCACCTCCACGATGGACGCAAGTGGTTCTGCGTGTTGTTCCGTGGGTGTCCCCAGACTGGCCAGGAGCTCCTCCGTAGCTGTGAGTGGGGCTGTGTTGGTGGCCCACCACCTGTCCCACGTTGTTGCCTGGCGATTGCAGCGCACGCTGTCTTGCATGCGGATCAGGTCTGTGCTGTGCCTCCGGATTTTTTGGTAGCTGTGGTAGGATCCGCCCACGCTGTACACCCTCCTGCACAACTCCTCCCACATCTCCTGCCGTTCTTGTGCCTGCTGTGGCACATGGCTAAACAGGGCGTTGTAGTTACTCTGGAGGTATGGTATGATGACCTCCTCCTCCTGTCGGCTAAATGGTGGAAGCCCGGAACGTTGCATTATCTGGAAGACATAATGATGGTGGTAGGTCACATTCACACTGCTGTTCTGGCATACTGTTGGAAATACATTCTTATGACATGGACGACATCTGCACAGTGATCTGTGAAGGGCATCATGGCGGTGACACAGCCGATGTTGTGGCTTCACACCATTGAGCACTGGGTGTCACATCATATCTGTGTGCCACCCCATCACACTGTGCACGCACCATGTAGATGTTAGCCTGCCATGGACATGTGTACCTGGCTGCACCTATGTCCATATCAGTTGGCATATGTCCCCATGTGACGTCTGTGCTACTGTTCACCTGTACGCTGTGTATATGTCAGTACACATCACGTCTGTGTCCATTGTGAATGTCAGCAGCGGCACTGTACACATACACATGGACACCTGCACATGCATGTGTTGTGCCATGTACTTCCACACAGCACTGTACCGGTGCTGGACAACTTGCCCCAGCTCACCTGTGTTACGTATGTGATAGACATGGAGCAATGTGTAACCATGACACATTAGCAGGAAAGGCCATGCATAGCATGTACACGCACACATTGTGCAGAGCATCACACAGCACCTGTAACATGACAGGGTGCATCGCCACCACATTACTACTGTGTATGGTTGATAGTGAGAGTGCCTTTTGTCCATTGCACCATGTGGGACTGGGATAGCTCATGCAGCCTTGCTGGTCATCTCTGCATGATATGGCAGGGTATGCCACATACATGGCAATGGGTGTGACCCACCCAGGGGCTGACGGTATTGGCAGGGTGGCTGTCCATTGCTTTTGTCATAGCTGTGTGAATATGGACATTCAACATGTTTATCACCATGGTGTGGACACTGTCCTCCAGCGAGGTATGCTGTACACTGCTTGTTGAGGGTGTGTGTGGTGCATGCAGGTATCACACATCCATGCATACACTGTAGCCCTGGCAGGTGCTATGTGCTGGGATGTTGATCGACACAGTGCTGTATGTGTACACACACCGCTATCCCATGCACATGGATATCTGCCTGAACTGATGTGGGTAACACATATGTGTACATACATTGCCCGCTGCCACCCACATGTCTGCTGCTGCACTACACACCGCCATCCCTCCCTGTGTGAATGTGGTGTTGGCCTCAGCAGAGGTATCCATGTATGGGGACATGGATGTTCACATAGCAGGCCCACTGATGGTATCGTCGATCTGACCATACACATATGATGCACCTCTCACACATACAACCCATTCATATTGTTGTTCACAATGGTGACACGGCTATATTGCTATGCCGGAGCCATTCACAGACATACATACACAGAGGCATGCACGCCCATCTGTGTCATTGGCCGGACTATTGGTGTGGTTTGGCACCTAACGTGTTTGATTGCAGGTGGCGCAGACCTACTGTGCACATGTCTACATGGTAGGCCTGTTCTACGGTAGGCATCTGTGATGTGCTGTGCACATCTCATACCTGCACATTTGGTTGTTGTCCATCGGTCCACAGGCCAGTGGTGGGACATACAGGATGTTGCTGAACATATGTACATGCGACCCTGTACAACTGTGACGCTAGCCTCTCAGATGCTCATGTGTCGTGGCCGTGAACACCGTACACACACATGTGGTTGTGGGCCGTCCATACCCATCTCCACCTGTGGGTTGCTATCATCCCACACACTCCTTGTACTGTATGTTCAGGCTATGCAGCTATGTGGGGCTTGTGTGCATACAATACGATACTATGTGCCTTTGCACCCATCACAGACATTGTCACACAGGTACACCGGCAGCCATACACATCGCAGATTGTTGTCAGCATGTCACATGTGGTACACACCTAACACATCTCCTGCGGGACATGGTAATCTGTATGGGCATGTCCAGTAGTGACATACCACAGCTACCCCTACATGACGGCTATGCAGGACATGTCTGTGTACATCTACTGTGACATATACACAAGCAATGCCCACCTACCTACATCACATGGTACTACCTGTGGAGTATGTGTGTCTGCATCCATGCTATGGCCATAGATGACAATTGTACATCTATATGTGCAACATACCTCAGTGGGGTTGTCATGAGCACATGTTCCATGTGTCAATGCATTGTTTGTGTCTGTTGGGCAGTCATTGTTGTGCATGGTTTACATGGCTGACATAGTGTACTGTGTCTGATTCCAGGTACTTCATTGGGCTACCAGCATTGTACATTTCTACAGCACATTCCAGCCATCATGTAGCCAGCTTAGATGACAGTGGGAGGTGTTCCGCCATGTGCACATATGTCACACGGTACAAGGGTGACTGACACACATTGTCGGGACTGGGTTCTGACTGCTGTGGATGTGTGTACCGGTGTTGACAACCATGACTGCACCAGATGGTGTCTTCTGGATGTGTGACATTCACAACAAACACCCACATTCACATAGCAGCACATCGTCCACGACAATTGACATTCCTGCCTGAACACTGTGTGCGGTATGTTTGTATGACCACTGCATATATCACTGGTGGCCACCAGCATGGCTGCCTACAACAGCAGTGTGTATCCTGTGCAAACATGGGTTACACCAGTCACACCACACCTGTGCCAGCTGGCCCTGTAGTGGGTGACAGTGCAGTTCCATTCATCATGTAACAGTATACATCGTGCACCAGTATGTTGCAGACATGTGACCGGCTGTGCTACTCAACATATGCACACATGACACATCACCTGGTAGACCGTGTCTGCCTTGCCCCCTGCTATTGTGACCACCCTGTGATGACATTATGCGGCCCACATGGGCGTGGACATGTGATGGCTCAATGGTGAATTAACCGTCCAGGTGTGTGTCTAGCCAGGTGTCCAGTAGCCACTGGTCTGCATGCAGATAGTCTACATTGGCCTACTCTGTCACTGGGACTGTTGACTATGGTCATACTGTTGTTATGCAGGCATGTGCTGTTTGTCCAGTCTGATAGTCGTGTTGAACCACACTACCGTGGCACACATGACGTGTGGACATCTGGCTAAGGTGTGCAGCCCACATGTACATCTTCTCATGCTATGCTGCCTGTGCAGCGTGGTCACATGTCTGTCTCTGGCAGGGCTGTCACAGGTAGGCACAGCATGCAGTGATGTGTGACAATGCTTACACCCTCCACTGTGCTGTACACTAGCACTGCACACACAGTACAGCACACATGTCATTAATCTACGGTGCCTGGGACCTGCCTCCATGCCCTACACGGCACACCTGCCAGTCCAGATTGTACACAGATCATACCTCCCAGTCACATACCTGGACTGCAACACACACAGGTGGGTGGTTCCCACACCACACCGTGATTTACACACATACTGTATTTTCCCATGACACATTGCATCATAGGTAGTCCATGTTCAGATACCCATGTTTGTGGCCACTCGCACATTGAGACGCGACAGTGCAGACACTGTACACCACAGGTTACATGCCAGTCGGGTTGGCATGCTGTACATTGCACCTGGGACAGTTGCTACTGCTATGTATTGCCAGCAACACGACCTTCCCTAGTATGGACTCCCACATACCCACACATGCTTGGCCATGCAGTACGCATAGCTGGGTGACACATTACACGACACATACCATACCTACACTACCCTCAGCATGCACCAAACCTCCATGTGTCTGTATGCTAGGCCTACACACCTCCCCCCTCTGTTTGCTGAACATCCATGCTTACCATCCCTGCTAGCCACACCCTAAGCACACAACCATAGCAGCATGCATGGTACATACACACTACAGCCGGTATTACTGACATCCACTGACAGAGGTAGTTGAGGGCATGGCACCCCGTCCAATGGACAGTCTATGTGCCTATGCCAACAGTGATCACAGTGCACTTCTGCTACATTTACACACTGGTAGGGACCATGCTATTCCACACTGAGACATGGTGGTGCTGGCATTTTCACAGACGCCACAGTGGTATTCCTGTTCCATGCACACGTGCTGTATGGGCACATGTGCAGGCTGTTGCACGGTAGTTTTGTTCACCTGTGTGTTGTGTGTCACTTGACAGTCATGGTGTGTCCTGCTGGTGCATGACATACTCCACAGCTAGCTACCTACACATGACTGCCAGACATTGCAGTGTGGGCCCTCACGCAGTGTGGTGGTATGTCTCTGCTGTTTGACTACATCCACATTCAATGCAGCATACCACGGTTATGCAGGCATTGACGACACAGATGTTGCTGGCATCCTGCCTGCCAATGGGATACCTACCAACAATACACACTCTCACTCACTACAGGGTTCCAATCCTTGGCTGGACATTGTATTAACCCTGTGGACACATACATAGTACTGGCATGCACATGTTATGTCTGGGAACACAGTCCCAATGTCACCTCCGACCGCCGTAGTTGTTGTATCCCGCCAACCTGGCTGTTACATGTCTCTGCAGCAGCACACGTCAGTGACTGCTAGCCCATTCATGTACGTTGTGCACCCTGACCACCACACTACCACATCTATCACACTACACATGGATGGTACTGCATTGCACGTATGGGGCTGCATCTCTACACCCATGACTGGGCCATTCAGTATGGCACTGGGCCACATCTTGACATACATGCTTCACACACTCATTGACTACCTGCATGCCTTTCCTGGCACCCTTGTTGGGCTTCTGTGCGCCACAGCACACCACATCCCATGCTGGCCACCTGTCATATTATTGCATGGGTGGTTGGGGTGGTACAGAGGGTATCACATCAGACATGATCCGCTCTTTGCCCTTCAGCACCATTCCACTTTATGCTATTGACAGTGTACACATCCAGCATCACATTGTACCCTATGTATCGGCATGTTACGCCATGTGCCTTCTGTACAGTTCACACAGTGGTGCAGGCATATCATGCTGACTACAGCATTTCAGGGACGTGTGGCATTGCACGTTCCTCAGACATGTGGCCCCTCATGCTCAGTATTTGCATACGTACACTACCTGCTGTCACACAGTACTGTACATGCCTACATATACCACTTCTACATACCTGGCAGCATTCTAGCTCATCCTACTCATGTTGCTGACACCCATACAGGTGTCAGTGTGGCAGATATATCATGTAGATATCATTGCATCAGTTACATCACACATAGTGCATACACATCACCTTTGCATACTGACAGTCATGCGGTGTGTATCACATGGATACTGTCCCTATACAGGCATATCACGTTGTACATGGTTGATGTACACACACATGGCCCACATGGTGCTGTGGTTGCCATATTACACCATAGCGTGGGTACACATGTGCAGGACTACACATTTCTGGACCGTATGTCTAGCTGATACCTTGGGTGCCCTTGTACCTGTGCCATACACACATGTACACGCAGGCAGGCGTGTTACAATAACACATGTGTGGTGTACCTTACACAATGGATACAACGTTACATGTCTCAGTATAGTCATGCTGTGCTCTCTACCCAGCTCAGACAGTTTACATATGCAAATGACAGTCATGTAACACATCTGTGCTCACCTGCATGCCACTAACACAGGGGTGTAATGTACTCTGCCATGGGCCATGTTCTCCACAGTACTGATGCATGTAGTACTCCTACATGGCGTTTGCTGTGGGCAGGGGAGGAGCAGTACTGCATGTGTGCACACATGCCACATTGCTCAGCCCGGCGTCTGTGTGACATCCACAGACTGGACACACACCATGCTGTGGGACATAGGTCCTGTGCACATCCCACAGGGGCACACTGTGTCACTAGTCATGTGATAGCTGCCTTGCTGGTAGGGTGACACAGACCCATGGTACCACCACAGCGGACGTACTGTATAGACATGACAGTTGACATCCAGTTCTGCCGTTCAGTGGACACTACCATGGGGGTGTCAGTACTGTGTACATTGCACATGTGTTTACACACGGCCCTGCTGGACATCATTGTGGCACACATTGCACCTGCTATGGAACGTTTGGACATGGTCACTTGCTGTTACCTCCATTTCGGTACCTATTCTGCTACTACATTGTCCCATATGTGCAGGCCATACATATCTTGTGTATGTATATAACATTAGCCCATCGCTCCATCATGCATGCTATGCCTGTGATACTGTCTATGATTTGTGAACATATCCATCATGCCAGCTTTGCATTACACATAATTGACATAGTCGCCCCTACTGCGTGGGATAGGTGCACGTCGTGCGCACATTCCGTATGACATCGACGGTATATGCCCATGCACATGTGTGCTGTGACACTATACATAAATGTCCTATCCCCTGCTGTGGCACTTCAGTGTTGGATATCCACTGCCAGCATCGTCGTGGGTGGTGGCATTGTTCTGTGTTTGCAACCCCTATGGCAGACCTGGGGTAGGGTTACCACCTGTGCCACTTTGCAAGGGACAGTCCCTCCTTGGGCAGTTGTGTCCTGACAAAATTTATCACAAATGGCAAATGTCCTGAGATTGTGGGACATCACTATATCCCATTCTTATGTAAGAGTTGCATAACATACTTATTTATGTATGTACATTCCTAACTGTTACAAGACACACAATAAGCAACTGAACTGCTACAAGACTACACTTTTCTTTATGCAAAAGAGTAGAGTTCTAACCTTTGTACTGACCATGGGTATGTGTCCACCTGTAACATCTGAAGTGTGTCCCGACGATTTCCCACTTTGGCCTTTTGAAAGGGTGGCAAGCCGGCCCTGGGGTTATCCCGGGTGTTTACATGTTGTTCCACTGCTGTGCACACGTTGTCCACAGTTGTTGGTATGCTGCGCGTTTTAGCATTACATATCCAACCTTCAGCTCTCTCTGCCTGATGGACAGGTATCTTTACCTACACACACTCTTCACATACTGTACAGATTCGTCATACGTGTATGCGTTACACACCAGTACATGTCGTGGGTTCGACATACCTTTCCGCCTTTTGTTCTGAGTTCGTCTCTATTCCCTTGTTTCTGTTTCTCTAGTTTGTATGAGTTCGGTATGAACATACGGTTTGAATATCCAGGAGTCTTCCTTATATTCGCCGCCTGATGCATGTGGGTTAATCAGGCCAATAGCTGTTCCTCGGTGTGTACTTATGCGCATATCAGCGGTGATCCCCTTCCTTTCGTTCTGGCGTCGGCACTAGGCCATGGTTCTTTCCTCGTGTGGCCGTTGGTTATTTGCAATACCTTCGTGAGGATGGTATGTATTGTATCATGTTTGTGTGACTGCATCCGCTATGTGTGGTGTCGGGTACATTTCGCTGTGGTGTTAGCCGTGGATTGTGTGTGTTGGGTATGGTATTGTGTTCGACATGTGGGTCCCCGTGTCCTGGCGGCGTCTGTCGATGGCGTTGTGCATTCAAATGTGTTACATGGCTGTTATTTTCCTGTACATAGCGAATGCATGGATGCATGAGCCGCTGCTAGTGTTTCCCAGGAGCTTGTTGTGGGTATGCCGCTGTCATTCACTGCCTGTATGTGTTTGCTACGGTTTTAGCTGTTATCCCTTTGATATGTGCAATGGGGTATATCTGCGGATGTGGGTGACGGGTACGGGGTGTGAGTCTTGCATTTATACATACCAGATATGCTTGTGTGTGTGCTCTATCCCTGCTTGGGGAGCTGCGGGTTACCTGTCTGTTGTTCCGGGAATGTTTGTTTTGTTGATGTCGTCTGCTGTCGGTATCGCCTGCATGTGTGCTTCCTGCACGTATTCCTCCTTCACATCGGTTATATATCTGCGGATGTTCGTCCGTGCCTACCATCCATTGGCATTTTGTCGCTGATAGTTATGGTGATTGTGGTCCTATACTTGGGGCGGACTGTATGCTACCGGTAGCCTCCTATTCGTGTGCCGCTTGCTTACGTCACGGTCGTGGAACACACCGCGGTATTTACCGGACCGTAAGTGTTCACGATCGGTGCCGGGATGGCACATTCGTATTTTCGCCGTACATGCCTGATGCTGTGTAACGTTGCCGACGGACCGTGTGGAGTCTACGTTATGGCCGCCATACCTACGGTCGTGGTTTGTACATGCGTCCTTTGCATCTCCTGTTTGCTATGGCCCTGTGGTACACTTTGGGACATTTGCGCTTTGCATCATTTTACGTCACCACGTGCATAGCCACTGAGGAGATGTCAGTACTACTTTGTGGGTACTGCTGTACATACACCTATGGTTCCTGTACTGTATGCCTACGCCTGTTATTACACTCCGCCTGTGACATGTCACCTTCATACACAGTTTACACTGGCACACACATTACACACACACAGCGGAACACACGACAACCTCACCTCACACATACACATATTGCCGCCATGGCTGTCAACCTTCTATTTCCGGAGTGGGGAACACACACAGTAGTAATGTGAAACACATGGGCATAATGTGGAACACATAGTAATGGCATAGTGACAACTTCAGCTAAGTAGGTCATAGGTTGATTATGATATGCTGATTTACTTACAGTGAAGAAGCTTTACTAACTTACTATGAGTACATTCTATTTACCAGGATGTCATTTATCTACATTCCTAACAATGGATGTTTGAGAGACATTTTCAATGTGGAACTTGGAGGAACTGCGAGGAACATGAACTGTTTTACACCCCAAATGAGGTACGTTCCTCATAATGTCATACACTTCACTGGTATGCTTTCCGCTTTCGCACCGACGGTTGAACACAATACCTACGTTGGCCGCATCGCCGGTGGCGGCGTGTATCTCCGCACTCATGTCCTATGGATATGACACGCACATATGTAGGGTTGCCACCTTTTCAAATGGCCAAAGTGGGACATTTTTAGTAGAAACGTCAGATTTTGCATGCCAACACATACCCACAGCCAGTACAAAGGACAGCGATTCACCTTTTTGACGGAATACAAAGCTGTAGCATTACAGTTGCTTATTCTGTTTATTATCATATTTAGATGTTTCTTCTACAAAATAACTGTTTTCTGCAACTAATAAAGTAATTATGGGAAATGGTTTTGTCCTACAATCTCAGGACATTTGCCATTTTGTCAATGTTTTTGCAGGACACAACTGCCCAAAGGTGGACTGTCCCTCACAACGTGGGACAGGTGGTGACCCTACACATATCCCGTTACTGTACCGTGGACCGGTGACCATCCCGACACGCGGATATGTATTGATGCAGGTTAACATTTCCATGGCTGGCGTTACCTGCCCTGCCCACCCTCCAGGATGATCGGGTTGTCGGTCACTATGTTTAATATGTGGTGATTTCGCGTCTTACTTATCTGTGAACTTGCATCCCTGGGTTCCATATTACCCTGTTGTACTTTCTATCTGTGTATGCGTACATATATTTCTACATGTGTACTGATATGTACTTCCGTATCTGTGTATGCACATGCGTACATGTGTGGTCGACTTGCGGCGATAGTGGCAGCATATGGCTACGCTGTGTGCTGTTGAACCGGCGTGCGTTGAGGTGTTGGCGTTTCATGCTCTGCTGGCTATTGGGTGTGCAGTGTTTGGCCGGTGCCTTTGTTGGAGTCACACATACGTCCGCACATACGGTACACATTATGGGCGGACATGTTTGTGTGGCGTCCATTTTACTGTGTGTGCAGGTCAGGAGGTGTCAGTCCATGGGGCCTACACTGTCAAAGTATGTGCTATGCGTTCCCTCTTTGCCAGGGCGTAGGCATATTGGGTACGCCTCTGTCTACCTACTGGGGCTGGCTCAGTGTGTCCGTGGCGCCGCGCCCTGTGCCTGTGCTTGCCCTGGCAGTTGTGGCGGGCTTGGTGGCCCTCCGGCATTATGTCCCTGCAGCAGCTGTTTCCGCAGAATCATATTGTGTAGCATACAACATACTATGAATATGTGGGCACTTGTGCCTGGAGAGTACTGCAAGGCTCCACCGGATGTATCCAAGCACCGGAACCGTGATTTCAAGATCCCGAACACACGCTCTATGATTATTCTCGTTTGTGCGTGTGCCTCATTATGGCGTTCTTGCATGTGTGTGTGTGCATTTCTGATGGGTGTCATCAACCACGGCTCCAGTGCGTAGCCAGCATCCCCCACAAGGTGACCTTGTGTGATGTCCCCACTGGCGAATACCTGATACAGCTGTGAGGCATGCCAGATATGGGAGTCGTGGTAGCTTCCAGGGCTGCCAGCACACACATCCATGATAATGCCCTGCGCATTGCACCACCTGGCAATTGATGGAGGGTATCCCTTGCGGTTTATGTAGCGTCTACCCTGCTCCCCAGGTGGTGACTTGATTTCTATGTGCGTACAGTCTATCGCACCCAGGACCTCCGGGTATTGTGCCACACGGTGGAAGCGGCGCATATTGCTAGCCAACTCCTCCTGAGATGTGGGGAACTTTATGTACTCATGGGCATGTGGTAACATGGCATCCAGGAACTGGTGTAGTACCCTGGATGCTGATGCCTGTGAGATGCCCATTATGTCCCGGTGGGCCTTTGAAAGGTACCTGTAGCCAGTATTCGCAAGCTCACACATACCTTTGTGTCCACTGGGATGGGCTCCCCTCTGTTGTCTCTTGTTCTCAGGCGCGGCCGGCACAGCTCCACTATTTGCTGTAACGTGTCCCTGTCCACCCTGTAGCGCTCTACTATCTCCAGGTCTCGCAGCTGGTAGGTCACCCTTGGTCTGAACACTCTCCTTCTCCTGTGAGGCCTACGGTAGTTGTCGGCACCACCCTCCGCAACTCCGTCTGTCTCTGCCACATACCTATGCATCACGGGCAGGGCGGCACCCAGCATATACATGTTAAAAGTTCCCGTCTGTTTACACCCTACGGTGCGGCGTTTGGGAAATTGCGCTGTGTGTTGTGTGCATTCACATTTATTACTGTTGTGCTGTATACCCGGTGAAGTCATTGGGTGTGTCTGTGCGGCCCTATCCATGGATTATTTCCGTGGTTTTACGCTTGCAGCTGCAACGGTACTGCCTGTAGTGTTACATTACAGTTGCCTGCATTGCCTTCGCCTGGCATCTTACATTACTGCATCCTGCAGGCACATGGCATATGATGCATTTTATCTGCAGCCGCAGTTATGCTACCTCTGTACTTGGCTGTGCTATTTCGGTTCTTTGCTCTTTGCATTTCTACTACATCCCCTATTATCTTTGCTCTCATATGCCTCCCCTTTCCCGTTCTGCAGGAGTCTGCATGCAGACTTATCAGCTGCCGGCGTTTGCCCTTCCTGCATTGATTGGTGTTAATTGCTCATTACGGATACATTTACACTGCTTCCGCATTTCCTCGTATTCTCCGCATTACCTTCCTATATCCCTGGTTGTTGCCGGTGAGGCCGTCACATGACTGGTTTCGGGAACGTAGTCATCCTCGTGCACATGCATTTGTACGCGCATTCTGTACTGTCAGCGCATCTATTTCCTAACACGCCAGTCCTGATGCTGTGATGTGCATTGTACAGCCCAGATTTGCTGTCCTCCAATATCCTTCCTCCTACAGTGGCACACCCCTGTGTGGTTGACATGTATCTCGTGTAGGCCACTCCTCGGTGTCGTACCGCTCGCGTTTGCTCCATCCTTACGCTGGCGCCGTTTTGCGATTCACTATTATCTGCCTCATTTGCATGGAATTGACTACTAATACCTGGTTACGGCGCCGGACACCGCCACCACTCCTTGACAACCATTGCGCTGGGGTTGCAGCTTTACATACATACTATGGTGTGTGGTGGCTGTGCAGCTGATTTGTGTTCTATTGCTCTTTTCGGACATTGTCATATTATTTCATTGCTTTACAACTTCTGTGCACATATCCCGGGGGTCTGCTGTTCTTTCTACGTACGTGCCATTTATGTCATTTTTTACATTTTGTGCATATTTTCTTTGAACATTCTCGGTGCCTTTCCACATTGGCATATTGCACCTATATGATACCTGACTTTGACAGCCTTCCGTTACTCCTCCGGTATATTTGGGTAAATGTAAACCGTTTTTTTTTGGTTTACATTGCCGTGCCCTTACGCTACGCCTGCGCCACTTCGTGGATCGCTATTTGCCCTCATTTGCATGGTGCAATACCGCACACAGTGTGTTTTGCATACCTACGCCGGGGGCGGGGAAGGTCCGGCGCACGCCGGTAGTGCACGTGGAATTCATTCATACCTGAATCGCTAAGCAGCCATATTTGGCGTTATAACGCCGACGCTATGCTGGCGCCTGGCGCAAGGTTCATGAATCCCGGGGAGTGTTTTAATAATGCCTTAAATTTAATAATAGACAAAGAATTCAGTGAGTTTGAGAGCATGTATAAAAGTTGCAACTTGACTAAGTTAGAATGGATTAAACTTCAAAATATGAGTAAAAATGATGAAATAGTCTTCAAACTGTCAGACAAAGGGGGTAAACTGGTGGTGATGAATTCTAAAGATTACTTAAATATGTGTATGCAGCATTTTGACAACAATGTGGTATATAGTAAATAGATGAGACTTGTTTAATACAGGCACAGAGAGAGTTACAAATGTTACTAAGGAAGGGTATTAGGTTATACTATCTTACAGCATATGACGTAACACGTAAGCTGAATGTTAAGAAAAGTATAGTATCAAAATGTTTTTGTGTTCCTAAAATCCATAAAGATTTGTTGCATCCACCAGGATGTCCCATAGTATCAGCTAGTGGATTTTCTACTTATAACTTGAGCTGTTTGTTGCATGAAATTTTATTGAAGGAAGTAATAAAATTACCATCATACATAAGGGATTCCTTTGATTTTTTGAATAGGATAAAGGATGTTATTTGGGCTGAAGACATGTATTTCATAACTGTGGACGTACTGAGTTTATACACCAATATATCACACGTCATAGGTTTACAAGCTATAGAATATTTTTTAGGGGACAGCCCCAAGACTCAATATATAAAGGAATTAGTAGAGCTTTGCCTTGTGAAAAATATATTTGAATTTGATGGGAATTTATATAGGCAGAACACGGGAACAGCGATGGGAGTGGCTTTCGCCCCAGTCTATGCCAACTTCTTTATGGGACTAGTGGAAAATACCTATATTTATAGGCATGAGTTCTTTAGGAGACATGTTAAGTATTTTCGATTTATAGATGACTTAATCTTCATTTGTGAAGGGGGAGAATACCCGTCATCTATTTTTTTTAGAATACTTAAACACTAACAAATTTGGAATAAAATTTGATGGTGTTCAAAAGGGTTCAAAGGTTAACTATTTAGATCTAAAGTTAAGAGGGAATGAGAAAAAAGAATTCATACAAACATACATAGGAAATTTCATCAAGTAAATTGGAAATTACATGGTAGCAGTTGTCATCCGAATCAAACGATGGAATCCATCCCCTTCGGGGAGATGCTTAGGATTAAAAGATTAAGCAGTAACATTTAAAGAAGCACGGGAAGTAGCCTCTATTTTTATTACAAGGGGCTATAAGTCAGAGGATGTATATGGGAGTTTCCATAGAATTTATGACAGTAATTTAAACAATGTTCGAGTAAAAGATATTAATCAGAGAAAGAATAATAGAAGAAGGTAGAGAAGCAAATAGAGAAACAATGTTTTTTGTTACTAAATACACAATATTCTCACAAAAAATGAATGGGTTGATTAAGGATTACTGGAAGCAGATTATTAGAGAAGTGCCTTCATTGGCACAAATAGAATTAAAAATATCCTATAAAAGAGTTCGGAATTTGAAAGATTTTTTAGTGCATGGGAAATTCATAAGGCCAAGGGAGAAGATGTTGAAAAATGTGGCGATGATAGGAACATTTCCTTGTGGAAAATGCTCCATCTGCCAATATATTATGACTGAAGTAGATAAGATGGGCACAAAAATATTTGAAACCTTGGGAACATATTCATGTTTAAGCAGGGGAGTAATTTGTTATAATTTGCCCTTGCAAAAAATGTTATATAGGAGAAACAAAAAGGTCTTTGGCTGAAAGAATAAAGGAGCATGTGAGAGAAGTTAAAAATAATAAAATTATTAGTCCCATAGCGGAACATTTTAATAAAGAGCATAAAGGGGAAATAGGCAACATGGAAGTAACAGTGTTGGAATAAATTTTATTGCAATATGGAAATGTGGAGTTGTTAAAAAATGTGTTGAGGCATAAGGAATCAATTTTGATTATGAAATATACTTTGTTTCCCTATGGGTTAAACAAAGAATGTAACTGGCAAAGTTTTATATAGCTGTGCTTTGCCTTTAACAGGAGACAGAATGTGTTTTATTAATTAATTGATTGATTGAAATGTGTTTAAATGAGAAATATAAGGAGAAGTTTTTTAAGTAATCAGGTTTTTTACTCTGTAAAGGTTACGGCCGAGGTGCTAGAGAAAGTGTTTTATAATAAATAACTTTTATTTGGAAAGTAGAGCTGCTATTCACTGGTTTATTTTGATTTTGTTGTTGCTTAAATATATAAAGAATGTTAGTGTGTCTGAGTTCTTGTTTGGTTTCTCATGTAAACTGGGGGCTGTGTTAAAAGATTTGTTTCTACAGTGAAAGGCTGGTACACATTTGTGAGGGAGTAGTTATCCACAGTTGTAACTGGGTGGGCAACTGCTGAGCTATTGACAGTTTGTGAAATAATTAGTTCTCTAAACTCTTCAAGAATTTTATCTAAAGCAATTATCTGGACTAGTGTGTCAGGAGCACTTGTTTGAAAGTAACTCAGATAAATGTTTTACAGATTTCCAGAAGAACATGGGTGTCTGCTAGGGGGTGCCTGTTGCCTTCTAAGAAATTTTAGAAACTTACACAATAATAAAAAAATAAGAATAGCACATCTCAGCTGAACACCTTCCTGGGAGGTAGATGAATTAGCTTATGTAGAAATATCTTCACCTTCTATATTTTAGTCAGATGCTGAGGACATTCCATACCCAGCGTACCGACTGTAGAATGTCATATTTACGATACCCCCAGTAGAAAAAGAATCATTCCGTATGAGAGTCCAAGGCATTCTCAGATGCCTAGAAGAAACGCAGAGACCACCTGAGCCAAACCCATTAGGAATAACTCCAGTACATGAAGCTTTGGCAGATGCATTTAGTACTGGACATTTGGAACCAGACTTCCAATTTCCTGCGAAAGGACACCAGACCAAAAATGGTCTGTGGATTCCTGAAAACATGCTACAAAATCCAATAATTAAACCAGCATTTAGGTCCGTGGATGCCAGCAAGGGGTCGGCAAGAGTTCCAACTAGTAACCAAATTCCCAAACACTGAGAAATTAAAATCCTGTACAACTATGGGAAGAAATCTACATCTCTGTCACCCTGGTTTTCAAGACTCCTAGTTGCCAAACACATATAATGAAATGACAAGGGCCATTTCCATCTTGTTTAAAGGATATGACTGAAGAATATAACAAGCAAAGCCATGACAGAGTCAATGCTATAATTAGCGCCTATTTACACTGGAAGAAAAACATTTTATCAAATGCATGTATGATGCTATTAACACATCTTATAGAATGGCAGCTTCTGGGTCAGTAATATAGACACATGCCTGGATGAGGACAGCCTCACTTGTAAGATCATGATAAAACTCAGAACCTCAGTGATCCACTTAAAACTGAGCTGCTTTCTGGATCCTTACAGATCAGATGTTTAAAAACTGAAGGAGAAGGGCAAGACTTTAAAGTCAGTGAACAAATTATTTCGCAGTGGGGGAGGGTGTGAAGTTCACTCCTTGAATTATGTTATGAATCTAGTTCACTAATAAAAATCAAACTGTAAAATACATAGTACAAATTAATAGAAAATAGTAGGTAGTTAAAAATGGAATATCCACAGCTGAGGTAAAAATGGAAGATCCTTTACTGATATTCCATTTTTAACTCAACTGTGGACTACTTCCTGTTTTCTGTTTTAATTTTTTGTACTACATATTTTACACTTCGATTTTTATTACTGAACTAGGTGCATAACATTGTTCAAGGCATGAACTTCACACCATCCACACAGCTGAGTTTCTCCTTGGTTTGTATTTGACCCAGTATAGGTTGCATATTGGGTTTTCTGAGATTTTAAGGGTACTACAGATTTTTTCTTTTTTGACAATTATTTCAATACCATGTCCTGATCTACAAAAGAAAGAAAACACCTTGTCTTCTCTCTTTTATATAAGGACAAAGGAAAGCAGTTTACAGGGAAAGAAATCAACTTTAAGAAAAAGTGGCAAGACCAAGGATGGAAGCTTGGAATCACCAAGACCCTGAGAAGGAGCAATAATGACTCAACAAGGCTTGCCTCTCCTCCAAACCCCTAAAACCCATCATCCTTTTATCTTACCTGACCCTCCCAAAACACATCAACTAAAATGCTAGAGGCTGCCTAACCAGAAACCAGAATAAATCATGAAAGGCACATGGCTATTGAAATTTAGCGCAAATTTAATTAAAAAGTAGTAATTCTCAAGAGCCCCAGCAGTGCCTAGAGAACAAAGACATAGTGCTATCATTGCTACGTCGTCTCCAGTTCAGCTGGTCAATCTGGGCATCTTGAGACAATGCTACAATTGTCTCATGTACACAGACAACCCTCTCCTCCTCCCAACAAACACAAATACATGTGAGAGATGCAACTATATAGCCAAACTGGAGGCTGAACTCTCTCAACTCAGGGCTGGCATGACCAGACAGGAGGAGATGGCAACCACACACACAACAATCCCAGTCCCACATTGACCTACCACAACTGCAAACCAAACACATAAAAACACAAAGACATACTCGGAGGCTCTAATAAAAAACTTACCAAAACAACAGAGGCTCCCAAAGCAGACATCCAAAAATCCACCACCCCAAAACAAAACACATGCAACACATACTTCAATAAATCAGTGTGTCGACCAATCGCAGCCCTTAAGGCCAAACACCTTGCCTGATACACTAGTAATAGGTGACTCCATAGTCAGACACACTGATGTCCCACTGACTAGGCTGAACAAGGAGAAGGTGACTGTGAGCTGTCTATCGGGAGCTAGGATCCGCCACATAACACACGCACTCAGGTCACTCCAAAGCAAGTACAAATATGACTCCGTCATTGTCCATGCTGGTGTGAATGACCTGAGACTTACCTCCCTGGACTACATGAAGACACCTAGAGGAGCTCTCTGATTATGTAGCCCAGGCTGGTATGACCCTGACCCTGAGCAGCATCTTGCCCTCACCAAGAATGATACCACAATACAAAGACAAGATGATCAGCTTTAACAATTGGCTCAAATACTGGTGTCATTCTAAGGGGATCCAATGTCTGTCTGCCTGGGATGATATGTTGGACAAGCCACGCTGCTTCGGAAGGGATGGCTTACACCTGTCACCACTGGGCTTCCGGATATTGGCTAAGGCTCTTGCCACCCCCATAGTGCCTTTTTTAGGCAAGGCTCAAAAGACAAACCCACCTCCTTAGAAAACAAAGATGGAAAAAAACTAAGGGTAATGCTGCTCAATGCCAGAAGTCTAAATCTCAAGATGCAGGCACTTGATGCACACTCCTCAGCATGGAGAACATCGACGTCTGTGCAGTAACTGAAACCTGGTTCAAGGCTCCAGAGAGCATCCCAGTGCTACCAGGCTATACCTCGTATCATGCTTTTCGGCCCCAAAACCCAGGCCGAACCACAAAGGGAGGGGGAGTGTCCATATTCATAAAGGACACCCACACCTCCAGGTTAGTAGCAACACATGAAGCATCAAAGACCATACAGGTGCAACTATAACCATAGGCAAAACTGCTATACAACTGGTAGCATGTTACAGACCACCCTCCCAATCTCAAGAACCCCACTCAGCCTTCCTGAAGACATTGGAGGATATGAATGTATCACAAAATACCATCATACTGGGAGACTTCAACTACCCAAACATAGATTGGGTACATTATTCTAGCCCTAATACCCTAGCCCAAAGGTTCCTGGAATTCATAAATTCAAATGCACTTGGAACAACTAGTCGCCTCTCCCACTAGGGGAGATAATATACTAGACCTGATCATCACAAACATGGGGACAAAATGCTCCACAACAGAAGTATACCCCTCACTAGTGAGATCTGACCACAAACTAATCACCCTGGATATACATATCCCACCTCCACCCCCAGCACAAAAGACCACAGTGAAAAACTTCTCAAAAGCAGACGTCACTCTTCTTAAGACTGAGATGGTATCCTTTAAGCCCACTGTGTCAGTGGATACCACATCCCACAATGCCGAATCCTTCACAAATGCTTTTTATGGACATCTCCAAGAATGCATGGATCATGCAATCCCAAACAAATCCAAGTCCCTCTCCACCAAATGTAAGTGTCCTCTCTGGTGGACCTCAGCCATAAACAAATTGTATAACAAAAGAAGGAAGCTACTGCACGTCAGAGCGAAATCCCATGAAGGGAAGACATCTCTGATCAACATTAGCAGAAAACTACGTTCTCTCATAAAAACATCCAAGGCAAACTTTGAGAGAAAAATCGCTAAGGACACTAAAGATAACCACAAAGCCTTCTTCAGCTATGTTAGAAACCTGGGCGGAAACCCTCAGATATGCTCAGAGTTGGTTCACAACAACAAAAAATACATTGAACCCACAGATATTGCTAACATTCTGGCTGACAGGTTCAGTGCAAATTTCTCGCCTCCTTCACCCCCAAAAGAAGAAATACTTATCCCAGCTGAATGTAATCTCCCTGTCATCTCAGATGTCCAAGTGAGAACCGCCCTAAACAAAGCAAAAAACACAGCATCAATGGGACCTGATGGTATCCCGGGGTGCGTGTTACGTGGACTCCAAGAGGAGCTAAACCCACACATAAAAATGCTATTTAACCTTAGCCTTACTTCGGGATATGTACCTGAACACTGGTGTACAGCAACAGTGGTCCCACTCCACAAGGGGGGGTGCCTCTACAGACCCTGGAAACTACCGCCCCATAAGCTTGACTAGCCTGGTCTGCAAAGCTATGGAAAGAATCATTATGGAACTCATAAATGGAGACATAGGGGACTTACAGACGCTTGACCCCACCCAGTTTGGCTTTGTAAAGGGCAGATCCTGCCTTTTAAACCTGGTTGACTTTTTCGAAACAGTCACTAGAGCCATTGATGAGGGCAAAGCAGTCCATACAGCATACCTGGACTTGGCTAAGGCCTTCGACACAATACCACACTCAGGCATCATAGATAAGCTAAACAGCTTAAAAGTAAACCCTTATGTCACTAGATGGGTTGCAAACTGGCTAAAGGACAGAACCTATAAAGTTAAAATCGCTGGAGCAATGTCCGTCTCAAAGCCAGTCACAAGTGGTGTTCCACAGGGATCTGTCCTGGGACCCCTCTTGTTCGGCATTTATTTCTCAGATGTTAAAGCAAACATGGGAGGGCTGTGGCTGACAAACTAGGCGCCATAGTCGATACACCAGCAGATACACACATCCTACAAAAAGGCCTCACTGAAACGGACAACTGGTGCAGTCACGGCCTTAAACTAAATGCCAAAAAATGTATAGTCATCCCTTCTGGAAAAAACAAAGTACCCACAAATTATCACATAGACAGCAACACACTGAGTATGGAAAAAGTAATCGGAGACCCTAGGGACCCAAGTAGACAGTGACCTCTCATTTGACACCCACGTTGCCAAAGTGGTTAGAAAAACATTCTACCTTGCACACCTCAGCATGAAGGGTTTCACATCCAGATCCAAGGATGTCATTGTACCCCTATATTCCTCCCTCATCAGGCCCAAGATTGAGTACAATGCCCCATTTGGTATGTACCTCACCCGGCACTTGCAACAGCTGGAGAGACCACAAAAGTACCTCACCAAAAGGATCAAGGGTCTCCAACATATGTCTTATTCTGCTAGACTAAAGAAACTTCAGCTCTATTCAGTAGCATACCGCCTGCTCAGAGGTGATCTCTGCCTGACGTACAAGGCCATGTCCAATCAGGATCTGATGGACATGCTCCACCTCAAAACATCCAAATCCATCAGGACCACAAGAGATAATGACTTAAACCTCGGCACAAGTATGAATAGGACATGCTGGAGGGATAGATTCATAACCCAGAGGCTTCCCATGCTTTGGAACAGGATCCCAGTTCGTATTAGGCAGAGCCCCTCACTGACTCTCTCTTCAAGAGAAATCTTGATGAGTGGATGGGAGATTGTAAGTTTACCCCAGGGGTCATATCTGTGTCACTGCTAGACAGGGGCACAGTAAACTAATTCTATTATATAAGGGGACCTTCACTGTGTCACTACTAGACAGAGGCACAGTATTCTAGATTTATTCTGTACATTTTTGTACCATTTCATGGGGTGGCAAAAGCCACATCACTATGGCTGGGCTTACAAATGCCCCAGGGCAGATAGCCTAGTACTATACTATGAAACTAAACAAGGACTCCTTTGGAAAAGGTACCATACAGACACTACCACAATAAGAAAAGGACATAAGATTCTAATTAAAAAGACTAATTCTGGTTCAAAGAAAAGATGGCCTTTGAGACCAATCTTACATTTGTCAGAGGTAAACAAGTTCTTGAAGGTTCCAAAGTGTAAAATGTTCACCTTTAAGCTCTCCTGACTATCCTCCTTCCCCGGTTCTTCATGATAACATTGTATCTGAGGGATGCCTACCTCCACAAACTCATAGGCAAAGCAGAGTTAATTCCTCAGGTTCAAAGCAGGGGTGTCCCACTTTCAGTTCACCTCCTTGCACTTTGGTTTATCTATTGCTCCCAGGTTAATTGCAAAGTGCCTATCTGAGTAGTTATTTTTTGCAAAAAGAAATAAACAAAAGGATTCATATATACCTGTACCTTAATTACTTCCTAATGCAGGTAACAACTCTGGAGAAGACTCAAGAAAACCTTACAGCTTCATGCTACCAAGAATCCAGGACTCTGTCTCCCAGAAACTTCAATATCCCATCTCAAGCCAGGCAGCAAATCTTGTTCCTGGGGCAATGGTTAGACACTGACATTCAGACAGCCTCTTTGCCTCAGGAGACGGTGTCTTTTCTGAGCCAGTACTTTTCCTCCATAACAAAGTGTTGCATCATAGCAAGGGAGTTTCTGAGGACAGAGAGGTACATGGCTTCCTTGATCCTGTTGATGCCCTTGGCCAAAACTGCATGCAGTGAAATTGCAGCAATACCAAAGAAACCGATAGTTTTAGCATGTACACACTCTAGACTTCCTCATCACTTTTAAACTGTATCAGAAATAGATATCAGTGGTTACAACAGGTATACTTAGACGTGGAAGACACTAAATGTACAGTAATTCGCAGTGTGTCTAAGGGTACAGATTCTGTGGGACAGGTGACCAAAGCAAAGACAAATCAATGTGAATGAAATGAAAGAAGGGATTCTTGCTATCAAGGCCTAAAATAAAACTGGAAACCTGGAGTTTTAAAATACAACAGCACAATGATATGATAACATCAAACAATGGTGGACACTTTCATGACTTCAATGTATGCTAGCAGTCAACATGTGGTTTCTGGCCTATATGGCAAGCATAACTCACAGGGCTTCCTCTATCTCTTATCAGGACAATAAGCTTGCAGAGCACCTCACCAGAGCAAATGTGGATTGTCACACATGCAACTTAGACACGGATATTTTTCCAGATATCCAACAATTGGAACATCCACAAAATTTCCTCACCCAAAGAATACAGGGCATAAGTAATATGTCCTGTGCAGACCGCTTCAAGGCCCTAGCTCTGTATTCTGTCTCCTACAGGCTTTTGAGGGGAGATCTATGCCTGGCATACAGGACACTGTCAGACCCCCACTCTGATGGACCTCCTGCATATCCACAAAACAAACAGCACCAGAATTATCAGTTCTAAAGACTTGAACCTTGCCTGTGATATAAATAGGACCTGCTGGAGAGATAGGTATATATCTCAGAGACTACCCCATCTATGGAACAGACTCCCCATCCATATGAAGCAGAGTTTCCTACCTAACCCAATTCAAGTGCAATTTGGACAATTGGATGGGAAAACAGAAATGTATCCCTGGTTTGGCACCTATGCCTCTAACGGACAGAGGTAACCTGTAATTAGTTCATCTCCCAGGCGCATGATTACACTTATGAAGGGTATCAGAACTTGTCAGAGATTTGGGATGCATGGCTAGGCTTAAAAAGGCCTTTGTGGTCATTAACCTAGTAAATACCTATGGATCTGATCCACAGGTTGGGTGTGGCAGAAACTGTCCTTTTTACTTCTCTAAGAAGAAAACTACAAAAATTTGGAGGACGACGTGTTCTGGACACATGGTCAGCAGGTACCATATCCAATATCTGGGTTAGAACTGTTTCTATATATGTCTAGTTTCTTACCTCTCTCTTCCTCGTGATAACAAATATCACTGAAGGACAAGCCATAACATCTACTGACAAATCCTTTTTCTCTGTAGCAATACTGGTTCTTTTTCTCCTAATAAGTATGGGAAAGACAAAGCCTTTAATGCCATTTCAGAATATGAACCTTTTTGATGCAAAGCAAAGGGTTTCTCATACACACCATCCTGAAGACCTTATGGCTAATATCACTCGTATCATAAATAACAAATAAAAAGTTCTGGAATCCAACAATATAAATTCTATATCGGCAGGCAAGGTCAATAAAAATTCCAGAAACTGGATCCAACCATGTATCAAGCGTTTATTTAAACAATGTAGAACGATCACAGTTAAAAGTCAAGCGCTTTCATCAGTGTAAAATGACTTCATCAGAACATTGTATCTAAAAAGACTCTCCCTTAAATAGTTTAAAATCCCGCCTTTACATCAATCATTCAATTATGCTTTTCATTCTCTTGAATAAATATACACATTGCACATACATTTATATTCACGTATATTGTATAGGATGAAAATTAAATTAAGATAAAAAGAAAAAAAGCTATTAAACATCTATGTTACTATGTTCAAAAATTTTGTTGTATACCAAAGTAATAAATAGTACATCAATTAATAAGTAGTCAAGTTGTTAACTTGAATAGATAACAACTATCTAATTGTATAATAATGTGTATTTAGCTGGTGCAACAAATCTATATTATATCACATCTTATGATTATATGTTATTTCAAAAATAACTTTTATCTGAATGTATTGTTTTCCTGGGAAACTTTTTTTGTATGTTGTATTTAGCCAGGGTTGTATACAATTAATTCCAATTAAAAATTAAGTAAAAGTTGAACATAATAAAACAAACAAAAAAAAAAAAAAAATGTTCATATAATATATCCAGGAACAATTTTATAGATAATGTTATGTCCTAATAAGGGGTTTGGTAGGAACCCACCTCATTAAGTCCTGGAGGTGTAGCAGCATTAAGCTGTATCTGCCATTTCACCTCTTTTTCACCCACTATTGCCTTAATATTACCCCCTCTAGGATTAGGTTTAACCACTTCTACAATGGCAAATTTAAAACCTGTACATCCTGGGTTATTTATCAAATGGCGTGATAGTGCATTATTCATGTCATGTTTTCTAATGCAATACAGATGGTCATAAATTCTATTTTTCAAATGTCGGTCTGTTTTTCCTATATAATAATTCATACAGGTGTCACATATGGCTATATAAATCAAATGTTGAGTTTGACAGTTACCATAACATAACCATACCTTGCTTTTAATTTTATTGTTCAAAGTAATGGATGACTTTTCAAAGATATAACTACAATAATTACAATTTCCACATTTCTTGGTGCCTTCTTTCTTGTCCTTGCCCTTCCTTTGAAAGTTGTATTTAAACTCAATCTTTTTCAAGTTGTTACCCGTTTTATATATAAACTGGGGTCTATTGGGTATCTTGTCTTTAATAGTGTCATCACTTGTTAAAATATTCCAATTGTTAGTAATAATCTGCTTCACCTCTTTGCAATGTTTACCATATTTTAGTACACAGGCTTTAGTATATTTATCATCCATTGTGTCCTTATTTAAATTATTATCATTGACAGTAACTTTGCTATTGCATAAGCCAATACCCAGAAGGGGTGGATATTTCTTACCCCATTCAGTGGATACATATGAAGTTATATCATTGACCATATCAATGGGATAACCTTTGTCCTTAAATAGTTTACCAATAAAGGACATTTCATTCAACATTTCATGTTGGACTGATGTCATTCTGGCAGCTCTTATCCATTGTCCTTTCACTATACCACGTTTAGTTTGATAGGAATGAGCGCTATCAAAATGGAGATATCCATTACTATAAGTTGCCTTTCTATGTATTCTAGACTGAAAAGATGACCCATCATTATATATATAAACATCTAAATAGTTAATTCCTTTGGTATCAAACTGATGGGTAAACCTAAGGAAATCAGTTGTATGATTGATATAATGCATAAAGTTGTTTAGCTCTTGTACATTCCCAACCCAGAGGACAAAGATGTCATCCAAATAGCGGGCATATGTTTTAATATATTGCTTCCAACTTGAATTCAGTATAAATTGCTCCTCCCAGTCAAGTAAAACAAGGTTGGCATACATGGGGGCACAAGCTGCCCCCATAGCCACTCCTGTTGTTTGCCTATAGTACTCTCCTTCAAAATATATATAATTGAAATCAAGTACAATGTCCATAAATGTTAGAAGTAGGGAGATATCATCTTGTTGTAATCCACTATATTTCCGTAGACTATTGGTAAAGCTGTCCATACCTTCGTTTTTAGGGATACAGGAAAAAAGATCCTGTATATCAATGGTAACAAAAATTAACTCAGGGCTCCATAACTCACATTTGAATATGCCCAAGAATTCCCAAGAATCCTTCATGATGTGTTCGATATTGCTATACATATGTTTGAGTTTGTAATCTATAACTTTACCAAAAGGGAAAATTTTACTATCACTCCCTGATATTATGGGTCTAAATGGGGGGTCACCTAGGTTTTTGTGAATCTTTGGAATTCCTTTGATGGTTGCCAAAATAGGAAAATCCACTTTGAGGAATTTATACATATCTTCATCAATTCTATTGTCCAACAAGTATTCCTCTAAGTATGAGTCTATTCTTCTATAGGCTATGTTTACTTGGTTGAGTGAAGATACCTCATACTGTAAAGGGTTGTTAAGTAAATCAAAAATTTTACTATTGTATTGATCTTGGTCATATAGTACAATACCTCCCCCTTTGTCTGCAGACATAATTCTAATATTATTTTCATAAAGAAACTAGATGACTGAGTTAACTTGATTGTATGACAATGAATCTGCTTGATGATACTTAATTTTTTTATGTAAACCATAAATTTGATTATTAATCACATTTTCAAATGAGAACAATGTCTTGTCCATGGGGGGGGGGGGGCCCTAAGGGTTTTTGTTGAAAGGTATTATTATGAAAAAATATCCCAAGGTTCAATTTCCTAACAAATAATTTGAATTCTACTAGTGTGTCTGTGAAGTCAAATGATTTGTCAGGAATATATTTCATTCCTTTAGTAAAAATATTTAACAAATCAGATCTTACCTCATGTGTGCTGTAATTATAGATCTTTACTTCACCACTAGTATATTGGTTACTATTGGGTGTAGGCGCTCCCATTTGGTTGTTAAGTTGATTTTGTAAATTATCTATTACCATAGTTTTTTTATCGTGTCTATCAAATGTTTTCCCTATTGTTTCTTGTATTTGTTCCATCTGTTCTGTCCCTTTCTTCTCCATCTTGGTGTCTGCCAATTGTTGTGTTTGCTGACATTTTTGTTGTTCTTATTTTTTTTTTTTTTTTATGTTCAACTTTTACTTAATTTTTAATTGGAATTAATTGCATACAACCCTGGCTAAATACAACATACAAAAAAAGTTTCTCAGGAAAACAATACATTCAGATAAAAGTTATTTTTGAAATAACATATAATCATAAGATGTGATATAATATAGATTTGTTGCACCAGCTAAATACACATTATTATACAATTAGATAGTTATCTATTCAAGTTAACAACTTGACTACTTATTAATTGATGTACTATTTATTACTTTGGTATACAACAACATTTTTGAACATAGTAACATAGATGTTTAATAGCTTTTTTTCTTTTTATCTTAATTTAATTTTCATCCTATACAATATACGTGAATATAAATGTATGTGCAATGTGTATATTTATTCAAGAGAATGAAAAGCATAATTGAATGATTGATGTAAAGGCGGGATTTTAAACTATTTAAGGGAGAGTCTTTTTAGATACAATGTTCTGATGAAGTCATTTTACACTGATGAAAGCGCTTAACTTTTAACTGTGATCGTTCTACATTGTTTAAATAAACGCTTGATACATGGTTGGATCCAGTTTCTGGAATTTATCACTCATATCATGCAGACATGTTTTCAGTGTTTTTATTTATATATATATATATATATATATATATATTTTTTTTTTAGAGATTTATAAATGCATGTACACTTTTGTTTACTATAATATATCTAGGAAAATATAGTCAATTAGATGCATAAACATTTTGTTTAGTAGCATACATCTACAAAAGGGTTAAATTCCTCAAATGAGAAGGAAAGAAAAAATGGTGTCCAAACTGAATGCAACATGAATGTTCAGTGTTTGATGCAAGCTTTAAGGAGAATTACAGATCGGGAATTTCCCGAGACACAGTTGCAGGGAGTATAGGAAAACAACTTTCATACAGAAACATTTACAAATAGGAAAGACTCCCTAAAAGTTATCCACCTTGCAACAGAACAGACTATGACATCAGAAAATATCAAAGTAACAGACTGTAAATTCCAAAGGTATTAACAACATACTGTTTAATGGACAAGATCCAGATGGTACAAAATAATACATGAAGGACATTAAAAGTGTATGATGTTAGATATGATTTCTTGTTAGATCTGCATTCTAGAGAACATCTGTCATGCTGTCTCTAAAGCTTAATCTGAAACGTTAAAACGGTAAACTGTTCAGTACTGTACGTGTCATCTGTTATATAGACAAGTTATTTAAATAGCACTGTGCAAAGTTTGAGGTTAATAGCCTGCAAAGTTCAGTGCACTAAATTTATTATAACACTGCACCAAAGCAGCACAGACATTTGCATTTAATCTTTCAGCGTACTAATCGAACTTTGGTTGCAGCATGCAAAAGCTGTTCAGACCTTTGTTTCTACAAGGCACCAGCACAGAGCTGCATTTGGCAGCATCAGTAAGTTAAGACTGTCATTTAAATAATGTTTCGCAGAGGACTTAGAAAAAGGAAAAAGATACAACTTTTGTATATAAAAAAAAAAAAAAAAAAGACCAGTACAGACCCAGTTCTCAAAGTCTTTGGTCCTAAATTACCTTTGCAAAGCAGGATTGTCTTCACCCTTAATGAAGGTGCATTTGTTTTGGTAACCCCTGCTCTATTCCAGATCACCTATAAAACAATTCCCCAAGGTGGCCCTGCACCCAAGACCACCCGAGAAAAAGCTTTCACCACCATAAAATCTTATGTTATAGGAAAGCTAACACTGCCTTCCCAACCTATGATCCAGCTGTTACTGCTCCACTCGAGTATCTGTCCTGAAAAACTATGGTTTAATAGCCACCACGTTTGTAGAAGAACTTCAAAACTAGAGGCTGTCATGGGCAAAAGACCCCTTCTCCTCTTCTGTGACTACAAACTCATTTTGGTATCATTAAAGCAGGTCATTCACATCCCTGTGTTATTTTTTTTTACCCCCCCTCCCAAATCAGAAAACCTAAATGAGGAAAGTATCTTGCATTCCACAGATGTGCACAAGTAGCTATTATTTGTACAAAACAAAAGAATTAAGACAAACAGATAAGTAATTTGGTTCCTTTGCATGAGTTAAGGGATTGTAAATCTCTTTCTAAGCAGCCAATTTCCAAACGGGTAGCTCACTGCACCTCTTTTGCATCTCCTTTGCTACTCTTTCCATGGCAATGCTGTGGAAGTGCAGGTAGGGTCATATGCTGCTAGAACCACTGCAGCTGTCACTGCCCTGAACGAAACCTCCAGGTTGGAGAGTAAACATAGAGACTGACACAGCCCTCTTAACAGGCCTCTTGTCCTTCTCAGGTCTATCTGCCCTAAGCTTCATAAGATGTGTAAATCTCCCAAAGAAATGATGACTACTTCAACAGTATGTCTGTCATTACAGTAACGTTTCCCTCTCAGCACCCTTGTTTCCCTTCCTTTCCTATGGTCTCTTCAGATTTTGGTTGGGTATCCACCCATCCTTGGCTCTTACTCTCCCCCTTTTTGTTCTTACAAGGTCCTACTTCCCAGGTTGCTATTTTACCTGAAGAGTAGCCTAGTAGGTCCCACCTGGTTAAGCATCCTGGTTGGAGCTCCACTTCATGCAAGGGCATATTTGTGCTCTGGTCTGAGACCTCATAATTTGCAGGAACCAGGGCTAGAAAGAACATAAGATGGCATGGATGGATATTCTCCATGTACCACTGAGGTGGGAGAATGTCTGCCCACCAAGGCGTGGTACAAGGGAGCAAAGCTCTGAAATGTATGCTGGGCATTGGTACTTCTGCAGTAGACGTCTGAAGAATTTATCACCATCACAGCAGCATACATACTTCTACATCTGAATTACCTAAGTTACTAACAAATCTCTACTTTCTGCTGCATTTTTTTAAATTATTATTCTTAACAAAGAAATGAAAACAACATAAATAGAGGAGTACTGGATCAGCATGTGATGTCCTTAGGACCCCATACATGAAAGTGATGATGTAATGACAACCAAGCTGCAGTAAATACCTCTATTCTCATGATACATTATATACAGAAAAAAGTATGTTCTTTGTCACTGTGAATAAACAGCCTAGTTCTCACCTCAAGTACAGTAGAGTACCTGTTACTTTATTACCTTTATTACAGAAGATGTGAAGACATCTGCTCTATACTGGTACTAGCACACTAAATGCAAGACTTCCATGTACAAGTTATTTCACATCACTTCTCAAAGCACTACACACTTACTTTGGCACCCCATGCCAAGGGGTGAACATTGGTAAACTTTACAAGTTAATGGCTCATGGGTGGTTTATTTGACAGTAACTATACGAGTGAAAATCACCATGATGCAAATGAGCTTAACTGTTAAAATATTTACATTTATTATAAACTACAAACAAAACCGAATAAAATACATAAGCGCTTTCACGTACTACCAGGTATGCTTCATCAGATCTTAAAATACATCCATTCTAAACTTCCTTTTATACAAATATAGAGAGGTACAATGCTTTCAAATCAGTCAATCAATCAATTGATTAATAATATGAACCATTTGGAGACAGTGGAACTCCAATGGATATTCAAGCTACGAGCCCACCAAGAGCCTGGTCTTAATCAATAACTATTAAGCCTATAGTTGAGGCACGCACCAATAAATGATATCATATTTTAATATTATTATATTATAATATTCATTATTATCCTTTGTTGCTATTGATTGTTGGATTATATTTAGAATTAAAATATATTAATTCATGTTTTACTATGATGTTTCCAGATAGGGTTCTGTAGAGCAATATTTTATGTAATTTATATTTACCTACATTCATTCAGGTGTTATATATATATTGTATATGTGCCTGTTTTTATATATTACTTATTTAATGGTATTTTCTATACTTTTTTGTTAGGTAGAGATGGTTATTAGTGTTCATAATATTTTACATATTTTAGTTTCATTTTATTTATTTCTGTATAAATGTATTTTTATATCATATTTAGTTTTTGTCCACAGATTTGCAGAGGTGATAGGAATGTATATATATCATTCAGTGTGCTTTTTGCGAATACAATGTATACCCGTAGATCTGCAACTGTGGCTGGAGTTCTGGTTTAACCACTGAGTGTATCTAAGCAATCGTGATTACAAGCAGCTGCTAGATTAATTAATTGATTGACTGATTTGAAAGTATTGTACCTCTCTCTATTTGTATAAAAGGAAGTTTAGAATGGATGTATTTTAAGATCTGATGAAGCGTACCTGGTAGTACGTGAAAGCGCCTATCTATTTTATTTGTTTTTATTTGTAGTTTATAATGTAAATATTTTAACAGTTAAGCTCCTTTGCATCGTGGTGATTTTCACTCGTATAGTTACTGTCATTATCTCAGCCTGTTTGCCTTGTGTTTACGAATGGATCTTTAGACATTCAGCGGCACCTATTTTTCAATATATGGTATATTTATTCCAGTTTGATGACCAGGGAGGTCGACTGGGCTCAAGAGCCCATTTTCAGTGGAGGCCCAGGGAGAAAAGCTACACATAACAAGTTACATAGAATATATAATTTTCACATTGCTAAGCTGTGAAGCTCCGCATAACAAGTTACACAACATATAGAATTATCAGATTGCTAAGTTACATAACAAATTGAAATAACAAAAGGAAAAAAGATTAATTTACATTGCATTCAATATGTAGTTGTACAATTATATACCAGGTCAGGTAGTAGAAAGAAAAGGTATCCAATACTTAGTAGCTAAAATGTTAAAAAGTAGTTATGAAGGAAAGGATGAGAGGCATAGAGCGAGAGGCTGGGTGGAAATAGATTATAATTTATAGTCTGGGTATAAGTGAGAGGTTTGAAGGGAGGGAGGTTAGCCAGGAGAGAAGGAAGAGGGGAGGTTGGGAGGTATGGGGTGAAGAGTGCAGTTACATTTTCTGTGAAGAAACTGGTAGGAGTGAAGTAGTCTTTTGAAGGTGTTTAGGTTGTCACAGGCCCTCAAAGTGGAGGGCAGGGCATTCCAGTTTTTAGCTAGGGTGAAGGAGAAGCAGGGCTCTTAGGTTTGTGGATGGTAATGAGGTTTTGGTGAGTGGATCTAAGGGGTCTTGGGGGGGCTATAAGATAGGAGGATATTAGATAAAGCAGGGCAGCTGGTGGGTTGAAATAGTAACTTGTGGGCTGAGACAATTTGGAGGAAGTCTAGTTGATTGGGGAGTTCAAGCCAGTTTAAAGTTAGTAGGGAGGAGCAGTGGTGGGAGGAGGCTTTTGCTTTTGTGGCAAACCTGGAGATTTTGTTGTAACATACTTCTAGTTTGGAAGTAAGGGTGGAAGACAGATTAGTAAGCAGAGGAGTGCCATATAGAAGAGATGGGAGAAGATATGTAGTGGCCAGGGTCAGTCTAGTAGAGGGAGAGAGGAAGTGATTATTCCTGTAGAGTAGGCCGAGTTTTATGTGGGTTTTCTTGATAAGTTTGATATGGGTATTGAATTTTAGGTGTTCATCAATGGTGACCCCCAAGAGTTTGGCGGAGGGAACAATATCAATGATAGAGTTGTTGAGGCTGGTAATTTGAAATGAGTTTGTCAATGGGAGTGAATTTGGAGGGAGTGAATAGGATTTTAGTTTTGTTAGCGTTAAGTGAGAGGTGGTTTTGGAGCATCCATTTTTCAGTGGTTGAGAAGGCAGATTGAGTTAGAGATTTGATTTCAGTTTGGTTGGAGGCATAGCAGATCAGAGTAGAGTCATCTGCATATTGGACAATTTTGGTGTTTGGAATGGCTCTGTGGAAATCATTAATGAAGATGTTAAATAGCAGAGGGCCAAGTATGGAACCTTGGGGACCTCCTGTGAGTGTTGGAAGGAAGGTGGAAGAGGATTGGCCCCATTTCACTGCTTGGGACTTGTCAGAAAGATAGCTGGAGAACCAGGAAAGAGTTTCTGGGGAGATGTTAAGGTTAGATAGATGGTTTAGTAGATGGGTGTGAGAGATGGTGTCAAAAGCTTTAGATAAATCTAATAGAACAGATGAAACTAAGTTACCAGAATCTTAGCTGAATTGATAGTGTAAAAGGGAGAGAAGGGCTGTGTTGGTATTGTGTCCAGGGCGGAAGCAGTGTTGGGTAGGAGAGAGCAGTTGATGTTCGGTTAGGAATGGCATGAGCTGTATGTGAATGCATTTTTCAAGAAGTTTAGAGATGGGAAGAGAGGATGGCTATGGGGCAGAAGTTGGAGAAGTTACAGTTTTTGCCACCCTTGTGGAGTGGAAGAATAAAAGCAGAACGCCATAGTTTTGGTACATATAACTCGAGTAGTGATCTATTGATCAGGATGCTGATAGGGAGAGCAATACTGTCAGAGGCAATTTTTAAGGAGGAGGGAATGTTGTCAGGAGCATTGGTGTAAGGTTTAAGTTTATAGAGAAATTTCTTTATGAGGTTGGTGAATACAGGTTTAAGTTCAAAAATAGGGGAAATGGGAGGAGATGGGGTGGAAGCTTGGGAGGAGGTGGGTAGGGGGATGTTATCGGGGAAGGTTTTGGTCAACTCAGCAATGGAAGAGGTGAAGAAGGTATTAAATAGTTTGGCAATTTCTTGGTCAGATGTGCTAGTGTCAGGACAAGGATTATTTGTGGTACCAGGCTTGAGAAGAGTGTTTATAGAGTTCCAGAATTGTTTGGGGTTCTTTGTATGATTTATTTGTAGGTGGTTGTAGTAGGACGTTTTTGTCTTTAATGACTTGTTTTTTGGCTAAGTTTCGCAACTGTTTGTATTTTAGTAACAGTTCAGGCTGTTTATGATGGAGATAGCTTTTCCAAGATTTGTCTCTGTTGCATAATTTTCTTGGTAGCTTTTGTAAGCCAAGGGACTGTTTTGGCATTAACTCTTTTGGTTCGGGTTGGAGCTAGGGAGTTTAGGACAGAAAGGAATGTAGAGTTGAAGTCTATGGCTTCGTCTAGAGGCAGGGTTTTTAGTGGGTTCCAGTTAGTGAGGTTAAGGGAGTCAGATAAGGTAGAGAGGTTAAAGTTAGTTAGGTTACGGGTTTGAAGGAGGTGGTGAGTGTATGGGGAAGAGGAAGTGGCTCTGTGGGTGAAAGCAGGGAGGTGGTCTCCTAATGGGTCGAGAGTGACACCAGATGTAGTGATTTTATTTGGGTGGGACACTAGTATCCAGTCTAGGATGGAGCCTGGGTGGTTGGTCTTGTTGGGCCTAGTGATGGTGTGAATAAGTTGAGTAAAGTTGAAGAGATTAATTGATAAGGTGGGATTAGGGTCTATGATTTTTTGCCAGTCAATATTTACGTCTCCCATTATGTAAGTTTCTTGTTTAATATTTGTGCATGTCCAGGAGAGGAAGCCTTCTAAGGTTTTGGTGTTATTACCAGGGGGGGGATGTAAAGGGAGATGATACAGATACTTTTACGGTTATTTAATTTTAGCATGCCAATCACTAGTTCAGCATTATTAAAGGATGGAATAGGATTCAGGAAAGGAGTAATAGATAAATAATTAGAGTAAATTAGTGCTACTCCGCCACCACTTTTATTTAGGTGGTCAGATCGGAGGCATTGAAATCCAGGGGGAAGGAATTCTGAGTCAGTTATGTGTGGTTTTAACCAGGTTTCAGAGATGGCTACTATGTCAGGTGAGTTATGGTTGACCCAGGCATGAAATAGGGTAATTTTATTAGTTAAGCTTTGGGTGATGATAGTGAGGAATTTGAGGTTTTTATGAATAGGTTTGTTGTTGGAGCTATGGTTATAAGTTTGAGAAGTGTTTAGTCATGTAGTCCCAATGACTACTGAGAAGCCTAGCCCAGTTTCATTAAAACGCTGTCTGGTTGAGTGACTCACTACTGTAATAAGCAGCTTGTTAACAACTTGTAGCCTTTATCCTTTGTGTTAACTGCTTAACAGAATGAAATCATAATTATTTGTATTGGGGAAATGAGCCCCAGTGTCTCAAGTAATAAGCAGTTACGCTCACCACTGTATTAACAAAAAAGCAGGTATGTATGCTATATATATATATATATATATATATATATATGTATGTGTATGTATGTATGCATGTGTATGTATTACATAATACAAAATAGATAATTAAACCAGCTACCTGTGCAGCATTGCACTTCCAGGGCAAAGATACTTAAAGTAAATGTATTTAATAACAACAGTCATGTACAGTACAGATGATTAATTTTCTAACCAGAAGAACACCATTCAGGGTGTGTACTTTAGAGAAATAATTTAGCTTTTCAGACATTGCTTAAATGGAACTTTTCATTAGTTGAAAAGCCATCTGTCTGTGGCATCAGGCATTATTGCACTCATAGGCAGTCGTTTACTTCCCTGCAACCCCGCTATGCATAAATATTTGAATAAATAATGAACTCCAAACATAACCAGCTTTAGGCACCAGCAAACGCTGCGGTCGCTGGGGCCCCCTGTTCCTGGGGGGACCCCAATCACTGCAAGTTAAATTATTTTGATATTTTGTAACATGTCTGTCAAAACAACAAAAGCTAGTACAGGAATCTTGCATATTTAATAAACCAGGTGGGTAATAACTCCTTATTTATATCACCTTTAAAATTCAAAGATATTGCTGGTTATAGTAAGTGTTTTATCAAGCAACAGCTTTCACAATTCCATTAAATATTTTACCACTGACATAGTGCCCCTGGCTTAGTTAAACCCTGCTGGAGAACATTCTATCCACTAAAACTAACATATCCAGCAGTACCCACGGCTGCAAGGGCCCCCCCAATCATCCTTGACTGCGTGGGGGCCCCACAAAAGCTGTGGCTGATTGGGGAAAAATGAGTAGGAAAAAATGTATTAATTTCCTGATTAGGTTGTTTAACCTGAACAGGGTTATGATATAACTCTGTTATAATAAAGCTGGTAATGAACATAGACAAGGTAAGCATTAGAGAGATCATCCACCCAGCATGACTGATCTCAGTGCATACATTGGAGTTTAAGAACAGCTGATGCTTCTGATCTTCAGGGATGGTTTTCCTGTACAGGGAGTTTTATAAAGAGCAGATACTATAACTCACAACTTTGCTGAAGAGTTCAACGCAGTACCAGTAATACCAGAATAAAGACTCAAAATCAGGAATAAGCTTTAAATATTATTCTAATTCAATTAAAAAGTAAATAGAATAACACATTTTGCATCAGCATGCATTTTTTTTGCCCACTAAGTATAAAACTCTGATGTCTGGATTTATTGACTGTCTGTAGTCCTGAATGATTCACAAGCAAATCAAAATTTTTATGAAGGACTGAACAAAATTATGAGCAAAATCAGGGAAGGTCTGTGAAATCAGGGACAGTGACAGGTTTGGATTACTCCTCATTGGGGTAAATAAAAGTGACTTACACCTGACACTGTTTAACTGCTAAATAGCAGTCACTGATCTGGTGTGCCAGTACCAGTAGTACAAAAGTAGTATTGCTACGGCTTATACGCGTGTGTGCGTGTAGATTTGTATCTGTCTGCACAGACCCAGTAATGCCAGGACACATTATTATTCTGGGTCAAGTAAAAAATGTAGCTAACCAGTAATTATATTTCAAAAGTGAGTCACTTAATCATCCTTGATTTTGTAGGGGCCCCACAAAAGCTGTTGCTGGCTGGGGAAAAATGAAGAGAAAAAAAGAATTAATTTTCTGATTATGCTCTTTAACCTGAACATGCTGTGATATGACCCCGTTAGGATAATGGCCTCTGCCTTCAACTGCAACCATTGCTAATACCAGCCCTGCTTGGATGTGTGGTACAGGATGCTGCTGTAGGGTGTGTGTGTGTGTGTGTGTGTGTGTGTGTGTGTGTGTGTGTGTGTGTGTGGGGGTTGTGTGTGGGGTTGTGTGGTTATTACATCTCCTCAATCCAAACTGTCAAAGGCAGCTTACTTGTATGCATTCTTGAAGTATGGTCATCGTTTTCTTTTACTTTTCTCATACACCTCAGAGGTGTACAAAGAAGGTTACTATGGTTTGTGTAGGGGCAGGGCACTGTCTAGGAACAACAACACAGAGTACATTACTGCAGTCATTATTTGTTTCACTTTTCTCACAATCACACCTCAGGAATGCATACAAGTAGCTGCCTTTGACAGTGGGTTGAGGAGTGAGGAGGCATGCTATGTATATGTATGTCTGCAGTCACCTGAAATGCATGACTGTGGCAGTTTGAACCTCTGCTTTCATCCCAGCCTAACACCAGAGCAATGCTTAGGCAGTCCTTGTTTTTTTTTTTTTTTTTTGGGGGGGGGGTTGGGAGGCAGGCAGTTCCCAGATAGGACTTGTGTATCCAGACAACTAGTTTGTTAGTTTACTGTTATAATTTTGTCATCTTTGAACATTGTCTTGAGTACAACTTATGTTTTTCTTGAAAGAAAAAAAAAAAAATAAGACTGAAATTATTTTCTTACTCGTGTTTGTTTTTTTTTTTTTTTTTTTAGATCACCTCTGGATTAAATAGCTGAGAAAATGTTCTAAGATATATCCCAGAACATCTATAACTCTATGGCTTCTTGGGCCCTGGCTTAATTGAGTTATTTCCTAAATGGTTATTACTGTGCTGAGTTGGTCAGGAAAGATGTGTTGAAAGGATGCAAGGAAGCTGTACAGCCACACAATTTCTTTTCTTAATCATAATTTCTGTTCAACTCATCACTGGTTGAAAAGATTGTGAAAAAGAAAAAAAAATGTTAAAATGCACTTCAGAGCCTATAGGGAGTTACGGCTTCTTGAAAAAGCTGAAGAGTAAGGCAAAATGACAGAAAATTAAGAAAAAAAGTAGTGTCTATAGTATGGGGAGCCCAAGATTAGGGGAAAACTGGGGAGGACTGGAGGGTATATCTGTATATGGGGATGGGGTTCTGAAACAGTAGGTCTAGGGTGCCATTTTCCCTAAATCCAGACCTGTATATAAAGTTGTTGCAATGTATCATTGTTGTAACTAAGTGCCAGTAACTGTGAACATCCCTTTGTGAGACGGTCCAACATAGCACAGGCCTGTTGTAATATAAGAGTATTACAGGTACAGGTCAGTATGTATGCAGTACTCCTAAAAGTTTGCAGTATGAACTAAAATGTTGCTTAGGAAGGGTGGCAGTGACAAGGTGATATGTAGACTTGAAGTGCCCAGGGGGCCCCCAACTTGACATCTGCTGGGGGCCCCCAAAATGCTAACACCAACCCTGACTCCAAGCATAAAAAAATGCGACTATGCATGGCCAAAACTTTAAGTCTATGATTAATAAGTTAAAACAATAACAGAACTAAATTTGAGCAAACATCTACCATCAAAATCTGTGTTGGGAGAGAACAATGCATATTATAAGGTAATCAAGTCATTACACATGTAAAAAATTGAGCAAATTAAATAACGTGGACGGGTGAACTATATTACAATAAGGTGTCCTGACATGACCTCAATACGTCACTTATTTAACAACATTAGCAAAGGAAAAAAATGCTGAAATTCAACGGTAATTATTATAGTCACTCCTAGCATCCAAATTGGGGGTGCAACTAGTTAGTCCTCAGGCATAGCACGAAGTAGAAATGGGTACATTATGTGATTGGAATAACGTGCCAGAAGAGGGCAGATTAGAGTCACTGTTCCCTGGCACGCATGGGAAAAACATAAATGGGTCTGGCACGAAATTAAATGTTAGCTCTAGTCCCCATATGAGGCTGCAAAGTACTCGGCTATCCCTTCCCTCTAAACTCAAAGGTCTGTATTGGAATCATAAGACAGATACGCAGATGGCAGGTCCAAACGGGACTGAACACAAAACACATAAGTTTATAAATTCAGTTTTAGCACATAGCGGTTTGCCGACTATCTGAATGTGAATGTTACCGCTATTTTGACTACCCGGTGAATAATCATGAAACCGGTGAAGCCATCATCATGAATATTTATTAGCTATTCGTACCAGTCACCTGATGTTGGGTGGTGGTTGGTTCTTGCTACTGCGCATCCGAGAGTGTGCACTACAATATAATAGTGTCATCTTTCTCTTATATAGTCATTTATTGTCACGCACCGTCCCTGGACCTCACTGGGCACAAACAGCAGAGAAAATAATTCTGAACAGGGTGCCAGTCAGTTGCTGGAGTATGGCAGATATTAGGATTTTTAAAATATATATATTATTTATGCTCTGTGCCCAGGAGTGCGTTTATATTTTGTACTTGTACTGCTGCCCACACTATTAACCTGTCGTTTAAAATGCAAGAGGCATGGCACGCCGTTAGCCACTTAGGACCATAACAATAAGTGCAGTCCTATTAGGGAAGCATGTTTTCTATACCGCAAATCATTGAGGACTGACGTCAGAATAGAATGGGACCCATTTGAGTTTCAAACTTCATATCCTTCAGAAAATTCATGCTCATGCGAAACCTGTTCTATCTACTTTAAGAACAATATTTAAAGTGTGTTCCTATTTTGGGGCCTTTGTTCCCCCATTATTTGTGCCTTTGTCCAGATTTCTTGCTCTAAGAGGTTGAGAGGTATGGCCATAACGTCTGTATGACAGTCTAGAAACAAGAAGAAATTCCAAAATAATCTAGGACAATCTGCATGTAACACCTTTTAAAAAAGTAACACCATTAACCTCAGAAATTTGCAGAATAACAGAATGCGAATTAGCTTGCATTTTCAGAAGTAAAGAAGTGTATAACTCTTAATTATTGCCATTATTTATTATGTGCAATCCATAATCTTTTCTCCATAAATCATCAATTATGTTGGAGGGATGAAACAAAATTCCAAGCCAAAATCAGGTACGTCCTTAAAAATCAAAGTTAAGGCAGTTTTTGAGTACATTAAGTGTGCCTAGCTACGTTAATGCTGCAGCCCTATGTTGGCACTTAAATGTTGCATTCTTGAGCTAAGCAACTCTCAGAAGCCACATCCTTTTCCTACACAAATTGTAACTGTCACCCTCCTGATTCCGTTTGCACCATAGACTGGAACCGCCCAGTGTAGCGGTAGAACCTAGTGAATGAAAGCAAACAATGATGCTGGACCTGATAGATCGCCACAAGTGCCCACGGAGCAGAGGAACAATTCATACAAATTCCACACAGTAAAGGTGTCTAGCAAACAGCTGTGAGCGACAACAGCCAAGATGGATAATAAGTTTCATACAGTTATGTTTTAAATTGTTTGGGGTTTTATACAATAATTAGCATAACAAAATCAGTTAGAATTAAAATACCATCGAGGTCCACAAGACTGATTGCTATTGGAAAGTGCCTATGTTCGGTTAAAACAAATTATTAAAAGGAGTACTGAACACATTCTATATTTATAACCGTTTTCATTTCTATTATGTCATACCAGCATTTGTTACGTTAAACATCCATTCATTCTCTAGCCGCTGCTCGATTCAGATCGAGGTACCGCAAGCTAGAGTCGGTCTGAGCCCAAACACTGCAATGCAGGGGGAAAGGATGCTTTCTGGGCGAACTTTACTTTTCTTATTCACTGTATTTTGGGAGGAAACCCGTGTACCAGACAACAGTGAACGCGGAAAGGAGAACATCCAGACACCCAAGGCGGGACTCAAACATGAGAAGCAGCAGACACTGATACACCGGTACTAACTGATGCAAAAGTCATCCCTCTATCTTCGGTCTAGCTTGCTCATTCAGAAAGAAACACTGAGAACACAGTGCAGGAGGGAAAAAGTGTCTTACCTTGGCAAAACGATAAGGATCGTCAGTATAACAGCATCCATTTTAAGACTTTATACAGTCTTAATTTTGTTTCGGTTTCGGTTTTCAGTAAAACGTTGAGCTTACAAAAAGTTGGGTTTCAGTTTCGTTCGGAAACGATAAATTCTGCGGTTGTGGCTAGACTCCCTTGACTGAAGGGACCTAGTCCTTTCAGCCGAGGGAATCTAGCCCGCTCATAGTGAGATGGCTAGATCCTATTGGGAAAAGGACCGTCTTTACAGCAATAGATTCCAGCCTCGTTGCTGTGAGCAGGCTAGATTCCCTTGGTTGAAGGGACCTGGGGGGCTAAAGTCTAGTGGGGAAGAGGACATTCTTTGCTTGCAGTTATAGAATTTAGCCTTCTCACGTAATACAGGTTAGATTCCCTTGGCTGAAAGGACCTAGTTATTAATAAGCATGAGGCAGTCTGATGTATTACATAGGATTGACAGGGTCCATTCAGAGCATGGAATCTAGCTTTTTTTAATAAGAGTAGATTGTAGGGGAAAAGGACTGAAAGATATTTTAACTTCTTTATATTTTACAGTTTATTTATAGGAATAATTCCTAACCTGTTTTCATCTAAAGCAGAGTAGATTATATTGTATAAAAAAGATTCTGGATTGCAGTTTACAAAATTACTCGTGTTCACTGAAAGGGAGACTAATGTTAACATTTATTTAAAATAAAATCTTGTAGTTAACACAAAGCAGGGCAATAACCTGGTTTGTAAAAGAAGGTGAATTATTGTGAGAAAAAGGAGTTTCTCTCATAGAATACAAAGAAGGCTTTCGGAAGAGTAGTACACTTTAGGTCCCTTCAGTACAGATTTATTTGGCTGAATGGACCTGGTCCTTTCAGCAAAGGGTACCTAGCCTGTTCATGTACACTGGCAGGAATGACCTTTTTAACCGAGTCCTCCAGTCTGTTATCAATAACATGGCTAATTTCTACTGGGCAAAAGGATCTTTTTTATTCCAAAAAATTCTGTCACCTCTGGTGTACAAAGGCAAGAATGACTTTTTTTTTTTTTTTTTTTTTTTTAAGGAAAGAGCTGCACTGCTTTCTTTTCTTTGAGCGTAATCAACACAACAGATTCCATGGCTGAATGACCCAGGGCCTTTCAGCCAACGGAATGTAGCCTGCTCTATGTGAAAATGCTAGATTCTAGTGGAGAAAAGGACCATCTTTCGGGGAATAAATTCTATCTCCTTTGGTGTTCAGTGGAAGGAATTAATATTCTTTTTGGAAATACATGACTTTCATTTGTTTGGGTGAGCATAATTTCAGGCCCCTTCAGAAAGGATTGCAGGGGGTGAAGGACCTGATCATTTCAGCCTAGGGAATATAACCTGTTGTATCAGAAAGTGCTAAATCCTAGTGGAGGAAAGGGCCACTTTCTCTGAGTATCTTCTAACCCCTATAATGTACACTGGCAGGAATGGCCCTTTTTATTGAATCCCCTCGCCTGTTATGTGTAACATGCCTAAATTCTAGTGAAGAAAAGGACCTTTTTTATGGGAATAGATTCTGATACTTCCAGTGTACATTTAGGAACAAGCTGCACTACTCTCTTTTGCTTGAACATAATTTCTGGCCCCTTCAACACAGATTGCCATGGCTGAAGGACCCAGGGCCTTTCAGCCAACAGAATCTAGCCTGCTCTATGTGAAAATGCTAGATTCTAGTGGAGCAAAGGACCATCTTTTGGGGAATAAATTCTATCTCCTCTTGTGTTCAGTGGAAGGAATTACCATTCTTTTTGGAAATATTTGACTTACATTTGTTTGGCTGAGCATAATTTCAGGCCCCTTCAGAACAGATTGCCAGGGGTGAAGGACCCGATCCTTTCAGCTGAGGTAATATAACCTGTTGTATCAGAAAGTGCTAAATCCTAGTGGAGGAAAGGACTGTCTTTCTCTGAGAAGTTTCTAACCCCTTTAGTGTACACTGGCAGGAATGACCCTTTTTATTGAGTCCCCTAGCCTGTTATGTGTAACATGCCTAAATTCTAGTGGGGAAAAGGACCTTTTTTGGGGGAATAGTTTCTGTTACTTCCAGTGTACAAAGGCAGGAATAACCATTTTTTCTTTTAGGAAAGAGCTGCTCTACTTTCTTTTGCTTGAGCAAAATGCTTGAGCAAAATGTCTGACACATTCAACACAGATTGCCATGGCTGAAGGACCCAGGGCCTTTTAGCCAATGGAATCTAGTCTGCTCTATGTGAAAATGTTATATTCTAGTGGAGCAAAGGACCATCTTTCTGGGAATAAATTCTATCTCCTCTGGTGTTCAGTGGCAGAAATTACCATTCTGTTTGGAAATACATGACTTACATTTGTTTGGCTAAGCACAATTTCAGGCCGCTTCATTACAGATTGCCAGGGGTGAAGGACCCGATCCTTTCAGCCAAGGAAATATAACCTGTTGTATCAGGAAGTGCTAAATCCTAGTGGAGGAAAAGATTGTCTTTCTTTGAGAATTTTCTAACCCCTTTAGTGTACACTGGCAGGAATGACCCTTTTTATTGAGTCCCCTAACCTGTTATGTGTAACATGGCTAAATCCTAGTTGGAAAAAGGACCTTTTATATCGGAATAGATTCTGTGACTTCCAGTGTACAAAGGCAGGAATGACCATTGTTTTCTTTTAGGGAAGAGCTGCACTACTTTCTTTTGCTCGAGTGTAATTTCTAGCCCCTTCTACACACATCGCCATGGATGAAAGACCCAGGGCCTTTCAGCCATTGGTATGTAGCCTGCTCTATGTGAAAATGCTAGATTCTACTGGATGAAAGGACCATCTTTCTGGAATACATTCTAGCCACTTTCCTGTACAGTGGCAGATATAACCCTTTTTATTGACTCCTCTATCCTGTTCTTTACCATATGGCTACAATCTAGTGGGGAAAATGACCAGTTTTAATGGAATACACTCTATCACCTCTGGTCTACACAGGCAGCAATGAACCATCGAGTTTTATGAAAGACATCCCCTCCATTCTTGTGGTTTAGCATAATTTCAGGTCCTTTACACACAGATTGCCATGGCTGAAGGACCAGGTGCTTTCAGCCAAGGGAATTTAGTCTGCTCTATTTGAAAATGGCATATTCTAGAGGAGGTACGGACCACATACATGGGGAGATATGACCCTTTACATCTTGTCGTCTTGCCTGTTCTCTATAACATGACTAAATTCTATTGGTGAAAAGGACCAGATGCATAATTAATCTTCTTCTTTCAGCTGTTCCCGTTAGGGGTTGCCACAGTGGTTCATCTGTTTCCATTTTTTCCTGTCTTCTGCATCTTGCTCTGTCACACCAACCAACTGTATGTCCTCTCGCTCCACATCCATAAACCTTATCTTAGTCCTTCCTCTTTTCCTGTTACCTGGCAGCTCCATCCTTAACATCCTTTTCGCAATATACCCAGCATCCCTCCTCAGCACATGTCCAAACCAATGTAATCTCACCTCTCTGGCTTTGTCTCCAAACTGTCCAACCTGGGCTGACCCTCTAATATACTTATTCCTGATCCTGTCCACCTTCGTCACACTCTGTGCAAATCTTAACATCTTTAACACTGCCACATAAAGCTCTGACTCCTGCCTTTTTGTCAGTGCCACCGTCTCCAACCCATATAACATAGCTGGTCTCACTACCCTCTTGTAGACCTTCCCTTTCACTCTTACTGGTACTCCTTTGTCAAAAATCACTCCTGACACTCTTCTCCACCTATTCCAACCTGCCTGTACTCTCTTCTTCACCTCTCTTCCACACTCACCATTACTAGTTATTATTATTATTATGATTCAATGAATAATTAATCTGATTTCCAGAATTTGTCATTTATATGTAGACAGAGATGTAATTGACTGTGAGCATCCAAATAATGTAAATTGTATTTGTCTTCGCTGGAGAAATGTGGGAAGAATGGAATGTTAATAGATTCATTACTAATGGATCCTGACACAGCCTTGGAAGAAAAGATGGACTCGTTCAGGAAGATAACCTATCAAGATGAAAAATGAAGTAAGGCGGTTTAGATAAGGCTTGCAGCTCTGAAGTTCTCCTAGCTGAAGTAATGGGTACTAAAAGTATCAAACTGATGTCAGTTTTCATTCTGCCATTCACTCTTGGGTTTGGCCATTATTATACCTTGTAACCACCAAACAACTCTCAAGCTCCTCCCTTACTCATAATGCACCAACCACTAACATACCTCGGGTCTCATTTGCCACTTTTCAAATAAAATGTGGTCACCATTTCAGCTCTTCAGCTGTTCTTCACAGATGAGTTTTTTAAATCTTTTTTATAAGTTTTATTTACTCCGATATTTCCTCCCTTTCTCTTTCACAATGGCTGTAATTCTCAGTACCATAGTTGCTATTTTCCTGCCTTTATATAAGCTATACATTCTGTGTAACTTTGTTGCCATTTAAGTTGTGTACTTATCATAACATTCCATCTGTGTTGTCAGTCTTCATTTGTCCTTGACATTTGAATTCAGCTCCAAACCTCGGAACTGACTCAGCTGTTACTACAGCTCGTGAACATCAAAAACTTTCGAGCCAGACCCTACCCATGATGCTCCTCTCTAACTTACCTTAGTTTGAGTTTGCAGACAGAGAAAGGAAAGACAGCATAATTCTGAAATACCTTTATAGACACCTGGTGTAATTTACAAATAAATGCACAGCTAGGACCATAAATTATCCCAACAAGAAATCTGAATGGAGGGGGGAAGGAGGGTGGTGATGTCAAGGATAAATGAAGATGGAACATTGTGGTAAGTGCCTAGCTTCTTTATCTGATGTTGTCAATCTTCATTTTATCCTTAACACTTGGGACTGAGACCCCAGCTACCATATACATCTTGGATGGCTCATGGGAGGATATACCTGAGCACCACAGAACCAAATGACTCTCTTCCCACTACAGACCAGTCCAGTTTGTAATGAGTGATAAAGGTATGTGGCGTAGCCCAAGTTGCCACTGCACAAATATAATCCATGGATGCCCTAGAGTGGAAAACTGCCAAAGTAGCTACAGCTCTACTGGAATATGTCCTAAAAGGACCAGGTAATTCAGCTTTTCTCTTGTATATGAAGGAAGTAAAGTCTTTCAGCTAATTTGCTGAAGTAACTTTGATCACAGGTTTACCCATTCTAGTAGGTGCAAATGACACAAACTATTGGTCATACTTGCTCATATCTTTTGTTCTATGAAGATAGAAATGCAGTTGTCTATGAACATCTAATTAATGTAAACAGTATTCACCTTTGTTTGACAAATTGGGGAAAAACACAGGAAACTGGATCATCTGATTGATATTTGTTTCTGACACCATCTTTGTTAAAAAGGAAGGTCTTGTTCATAAGGAAACCCTGTCTTTATCAAAATATCAGGTAAGATGCCTTGCAAGATAAGACTTGGATTTCTGAAATTCTTCTGGCCAAAGTAACTGCTACTAGAAAAATAGTTTTCCAACTTAGAAATTTTAAGTCACAATCTGCAGCAGGCTCAAAAGGGGAATGAAATAATGACTGTAAACCATATTCAAATCCTAGTGTGTCAATGGACCTTTATAGGGGATTTTAACATCAAGGTACCTTTTAAGAACACCTTGCAGTGTTCATGAGCTATTAGGGAATTCTCTTCAAATCCATTATGAAAGGTTGAAATACCCGCCAGTTGTACCCTGATAGTTGAGCTAGAGGCTCCTGCTTCAAAGAGCAAAGCTTAAAATTGTAAAACTTTATCAATAGGAGTAGAAAAGGGGTCAATGTTATCACAAGCCAGAAAGAAAATCTTTCCCAGTTGCTGCTGTACAGCTGGAGGGCTTATGGGATGCTAAACGGATGCAACAAACTGGGAAAGGATGTTTACTACACCTGGCATTCAGTGGAACTGTAGACTCCAAGCTGTGAGCTTGAGATTTTGGAGCTTGTGGTGAATCAATCCCTCTGCATGGGATAGGAGATCTGGATCTGGGTCCAGAGCCCATGGTCACTGAATCAGACAAGGCCAAAAAAGAGGGGAAGCAAATCTGTCAAAACCAGAATAGAGCAATGTGGTTTACCCTGCTCTTAAACCTGATTGCTCTCTTTAGGAATTGAGGAATTTAATGGAAGAGGGGGAAAAGCATATAGAAGACCAGAGGGTCAATTGTGCAGTATACTGTCTGATGGACTCCACTTTAGGATGGATTAGGGCAAACTAGTTGTTACAGTTGTTCAGGCATGATGCAAACAAGTCAGAGCAAGGCTGGCCCCAGTGATGAGAAATCTTTTTCACCACCTTGGGATTGAGAGACCACTCGTGAGGTAGGGGATTGCACCTGCTCAGTATATCCATTACCACATTTCAACTCCCTGTAATATGCATTGCTATAAGACAGTGGTTGGAAGAGATCACCCACTGCCACATTCTGATTTAATCTTTCTCTTTCTTTCTTTCTTTTTTCCAAATTTGTAGCTCAATCACTTAGTATTATGCATATTAATTAAATTAAATAACTATATACAATATTTACAATCAGCCTGACAAAAGTGAAAGAAATTAAAACAAATATAAACCAACTTTAATAAATTCAAATATACAAAAATCAAACAGAGACTGGATCCAATTGCATAGTTTCACTCAATTGCAAAACTTTTCTCCAACAGTTATTAACTAATGGCTTAGGATATGTTCTGAGTTCTTTAATTTTAATATCTATCAATGCTGTCTTCTTCAGTAGAGATAAAAAAATCTTCCATTTTAGGTACTGTATTGGAATTCCATCTTCTTCTTATGCATTACCTGGCAATTGCCACTATTGTCCAAAATTTATTTTATTCAATTGTAGATCTTCATTTACATTTAATAGTATTGAAACTTTATATAAAACAAAGGATTCTGTGAATATAGCCTGTAAGAAGTATTTAATATTACTCCAGAATGCTTTTATATGAGTACAGTCTTAAAAGATATGATACCAATCATCTTTAAATGTTTGCTGACATCTCCAACATAGTCCCTTTCTGGAGGAACTCATTTTAGTAATTTTATCAGGTGTTAAAAAAGCTCTATGTAAAATTTTCCAATTGAATATTCTCCAATATTGTGAATTGGATGCGAGTTTAACAAAGTAAAAGATTTGATTTGTTTTCTGGTGATAAATATATCGAATAACCTTTGGTAATATGTTGCCAGTATATTGGTCTGGGTATTGTTTTATAGGTTATTATCTCTCTATATAAATTTGAAGAGCCGTGGTGGTGCAGCGGTAGCATTGTTGCCTCACAGCAAGAGGTTCTCCCGTTCGATTCTCGGTTGGAGCGTGGGGAGTGCCTTCTGTGTGGAGTCTGCATGTCCTCCCTGCGGTTGAATGGTGTTCCGAAAGACATGCGTGAATGGGCATGCCTTCGTTGAAGGTTGGATGTCGAGCTGACAACTCAGCACCATAAAAATCTACTGCCAATCGTTAGCGGACCGGAGTTCCGCTGTGGCGACCCCTAACCGGGAAAAGCCGAAAGACAAACAACAACATCTCTCTATATAAATTTGAAATAGCATTGTACATATTTTTAACATTTAAATGTATTTATTATTTATTTATTTTATTTTATTTTACATTTGTTAACCGGGATGGTCCGACTGGATACATGTCCTTTTTCAGCGGAGGCCCGGGGAGAAAAGCTCCAACAGAGTTACATTGATAATTAGGTACAGTAAATGAGCTGAAAGAACTTAACAAAACATAGGCTATTTACATACAAGTACAAGACTGCCATTACTATTTCTGAGATTACTACAAATGGTAACATTAATAACATATTAGCAAGGACGGTAGGCAGTATAATGACATAGAGTTAGACAGGATACATATTTCTTTATCACAGTATACAAAGTACTTATCTTAGCTAGTTGTTTATGTTTTAGTTAATGGCACAGAGCTAGTCTGGGTTTGAGCAAGGACATAGCCAGTGTGACTTGAAGTGGAGTTTTAGACTATTTTTGAATTGACTTAGAGAAGTTGCAAGCGTGATGTTATTTGGGAGAGAGTTCCATATTTTACCAGTGGTGTTGGCAAATAGCGTCACCACCTAGGTTGAGAGATTTAGTTGTTTGGACAAGGAGTCTGTTTGCTGAGCGAAGGCAGCTTAGATTGGAGTAGGGAGTCATTAAGTTGTTTAGTGCTGGGGTATTCTCAGGTTGTTTAAGGATTTTGAAGGCCTCTATGAGTTGGGACTGGTGAAGAAGGTGTGGGAATTCTATCCATCCAAGCTTTTCAGGTTAGTACAGTGGTGTGTTCTGTAGGGTAGGCCTGTAACGAACCTGGCAATGTGATTATAGCAGGATGAGAGCTTGGCCAGATCAGATTTGTTAAGGTGAGTGAGGACAGGAGAGGCATATAGTAGGGTAGCGAGAAGGTGTGAACGGGCTGTGGCTGCCCTGGCATTCTGGGTAAGGAAGGCTTTAATTCTATATAGGGTCCCAAGTTTCTTGTTGACTGACTTAATGGCTTGGTGATTCCAAATCATTGATTTGAATTCTAAATGATTCCAAACGGCCCATTTATGAATTTTGGAATAATTGTATAAGAGAATTATTAATTATTTTACACAGATCCTGGGAATATGATCAAATGCTCTGAAGTATTAACCAGCCTTGTGGTGATATTCCATGAGATGACTTTATATATTGAAAATGCAAGACCTTTACATTTTTAATGCATTGTTGCCAGCAAAAAAAAATCATTTGTTCCCAGGATATGAGAGCTTCTCTATGTACCCTATCAGAAAAATTCTTTGTAATGGTGAAAGGAATTAATAGCTCAAACCAAAATTGTATATCCATATTTACATTAACAAACTTTCTGAACACATTAAAAAGAAGATTGATCAAATTTAATTTAGTAGGCTTTGTTGTATTCTATTGCATATTAATGCTGTGACGCCCGTGCCCTGGCCCAGCAATCAAGGAGCCTCAATCCTCACCACTAACACCAGAGAGGGTGTCTCATATGAGAGACAAGATTAACAAATGCACACAGTACAGTGCAATTTCTCTTAAGAGCACACAGAAATCACAGTCAGTCTGGGGCTGGTCGCTATCTTTCTCCCCAGGTCCCCAATAAGACTCCCCACTGGCACAGCTATAGGGTCCAGATCTCAGCCTAGGTGGGCCAGCTAAAATCTCCAGCACCCTCTCTGTCCAACCAGTGCTTTGTGTCCCTGCCCAAGTAGCTGACAATAACCACACTTTGAGATAAGAGGTTATACAACCACACAGACACTTCTGGGAAAGGCTGGCACAGGTTCTCCAGCTGTGCCCCTTTTACCCAGACTATACAGTAGTACCAGCTGCCACCACCCAGCTAATATTATCAGCTACCCAAAGGCCCTTAAAATGATGTCCAATTATTACTGTGCAATATTATCCAACTGGTGTGTGACTAATCAGTCAAGGCTTATTAGTGTGGCTTTGTACAGGATCAAAAACACATTCAGAAATAGCAAAAAAGAAACGTAAACGAAAATTGCAGCCAACTGGATAAATTTTACTTCTTTACTTTACTAGATTCTGGTACCTCGGCCTTCGCCTTCAATGGAATAAATTACTCTACACAAAACCAGTCATTAAATACACCAGTTAATTATATAATTCAACAATTAAACAATTAATTAAATTTAATAATTTGTTAAAGAACTTTTTCATTTATCACAAACCAATATTACATTTTAGTATAAACATTATAACTTACAATGTTAAATTCCATATTTAAATCTCTAAATTCATCCCATTTGGATACAGGGTTTTATAATTTACTATAAAATTTGATTCCATTCTTAATAGTTTTTCTGAAAATTGATGTTTGTCCCCCCACCTCCATCAGGTTTAGCCAAAATACTAAAAATTAGATCTGCACATCCACCATCATGATACTGATGAAAATGATCAGGTACTGGACTATCCAATCTGCCATTCATAATGTCTCCCAAATGTTCCATAATCTTCAATTTCACCTTTCTTTTTTTGTCCTATATACCATTTTTTGTTCTCACAGTTGCAACCTATTATATAAATTACCCCAAAAGAATTGCAGTTAAAGTCATCAATGGCATTATATTTAATGCCATTTATTTCACTACCATCCAAATTCACAATATTCTTAGAAACTTTACACCATCCACAGGCAAAAGCACCTGCATTATTAGCTCTGTCCCTCCTGCCTTTATATCTAACCAACGCTTTTAAATTATTACACCTACTATAGGAAACAATAATATTATTGGGTATTATAGTTTTAAAAATCATCCCCAATAACAATGGGCCACATATTTAACAGCATTCTTTTTAAAATGGGCGAAAAAAGGGAAAACCTATTGACAAAAAATATTTTATCTCCATCTAGAATATTATCATCCTTAAAAGTTGTTTCCAAAAGTCGTTTTTTGCTAAATATTGTTTCCCCACTTCTTTTACAATTGTAATTTGTTCTCAAAGACTGATAATCCATTGAATCCAAGTTTAATTCTTTCCACTTTTTTCCTATATAACATAATGTTATTCCATTGATATCCCCTATTTTTAATTTTTGACAAATTACATCAAATTCCCTCTTAATATTCCTAACCTCTGAAGTATTTCCAGCAATTATTTTAAATTCTCCTAAAGGTACAGAATTGATTAAATCAGTACTATGCATACTAGTAGCATGTAAAAAATTGTTTACTGCTGTTGCCTTGTGAAAGGGTTTATGATGTATCTTTCCATCACAACCAACATAAAACTTTATATCAAAACTGGATGGACCTAATTTCCACAACATAAGTAAAGTCCAAACCACAGGGATTTACTTTCAAATTGGATATAAAATCATTAAACTCCAGTGGATCACCCTTACACAAAAATAACAAATCATCAATAAACCTTTTGTTAAACAATCACATTTTTTCGAAAAAAGTTGTAGTATACAAAAATAAATTCTCAAAATACCCCATGAAAGTTATGGCATAAGAGGGAGCAAAACTAGCGCCCATTGCTGTACCTTCCTTTTGTAAAAAATATTTTTTATCAAATTCAAAAAAATTGTGAGTGAGACAAAATTCCAAAAGGGACATAAATGATGTTCTAGGTCCTTCACCCAGAAGCCTCAATACTGCATCCAAGCCCCAGCTGTTAGAAATAGAGGTATATAAAGATTTTACATCAACACTTGCCCAATAAAAATTATCCTGCCATATTATACCCTTGAAACTATCACAGACCTCCTTAGTATTTTTTGTTTGGTGTTTCTTCTTTGTACAGGATCCTTAAATACATGCAATGTACTCTTAGAACTTAACTTATCTGTACACAAACCAGCCACAGTTAAAAGGTTTTAAAATATTTAATAATATATAAAAAACAAATTATCTTAATAATCATATACAGTTCTGAATCACAGAAAAACATTTGGCACTTAAATGTTGCATTCTTGAGCTAAGCAACTCTCAGAAGCCACATCCTTTTCCTACACAAATTGTAACTGTCACCCTCCTGATTCCGTTTGCACCATAGACTGGAACCGCCCAGTGTAGCGGTAGAACCTAGTGAATGAAAGCAAACAATGATGCTGGACCTGATAGATCGCCACAAGTGCCCACGGAGCAGAGGAACAATTCATACAAATTCCACACAGTAAAGGTGTCTAGCAAACAGCTGTGAGCGACAACAGCCAAGATGGATAATAAGTTTCATACAGTTATGTTTTAAATTGTTTGGGGTTTTATACAATAATTAGCATAACAAAATCAGTTAGAATTAAAAATACCATCGAGGTCCACAAGACTGATTGCTATTGGAAAGTGCCTATGTTCGGTTAAAACAAATTATTAAAAGGAGTACTGAACACATTCTATATTTATAACCGTTTTCATTTCTATTATGTCATACCAGCATTTGTTACGTTAAACATCCATTCATTCTCTAGCCGCTGCTCATTCAGATCGAGGTACCGCAAGCTAGAGTCGGTCTGAAAACACTGCAATGCAGGGGAAAGGATGCTTTCTGGGCGAACTTTACTTTTCTTATTCACTGTATTTTGGGAGGAAACCCGTGTACCAGACAACAGTGAACGCGGAAAGGAGAACATCCAGACACCCAAGGCGGGACTCAAACATGAGAAGCAGCAGACACTGATACACCGGTACTAACTGATGCAAAAGTCATCCCTCTATCTTCGGTCTAGCTTGCTCATTCAGAAAGAAACACTGAGAACACAGTGCAGGAGGAAAAGTGTCTTACCTTGGCAAAACGATAAGGATCGTCAGTATAACAGCATCCATTTTAAGACTTTATACAGTCTTAATTTTGTTTCGGTTTCGGTTTTCAGTAAAACGTTGAGCTTACAAAAAGTTGGGTTTCAGTTTCGTTCGGAAACGATAAATTCTGCGGTTGTGGCTAGACTCCCTTGACTGAAGGGACCTAGTCCTTTCAGCCGAGGAATCTAGCCCGCTCATAGTGAGATGGCTAGATCCTATTGGGAAAAGGACCGTCTTTACAGCAATAGATTCCAGCCTCGTTGCTGTGAGCAGGCTAGATTCCCTTGGTTGAAGGGACCTGGGGGGCTAAAGTCTAGTGGGGAAGAGGACATTCTTTGCTTGCAGTTATAGAATTTAGCCTTCTCACGTAATACAGGTTAGATTCCCTTGGCTGAAAGGACCTAGTTATTAATAAGCATGAGGCAGTCTGATGTATTACATAGGATTGACAGGGTCCATTCAGAGCATGGAATCTAGCTTTTTTTAATAAGAGTAGATTGTAGGGGAAAAGGACTGAAAGATATTTTAACTTCTTTATATTTTACAGTTTATTTATAGGAATAATTCCTAACCTGTTTTCATCTAAAGCAGAGTAGATTATATTGTATAAAAAAACAAATTCAGGAAAAAAGATTCTGGATTGCAGTTTACAAAATTACTCATGTTCACTGAACGGGAGACTAAAGTTAACATTTATGTAAAATAAAATCTTGTAATTAACACAAAGCAGGGCAATAACCTGGTTTGTAAAAGAAGGTGAATTATTGTGAGAAAAAGGAGTTTCTCTCATAGAATACAAAGAAGGCTTTCGGAAGAGTAGTACACTTTAGGTCCCTTCAGTACAGATTTATTTGGCTGAATGGACCTGGTCCTTTCAGCAAAGGGTACCTAGCCTGTTCATGTACACTGGCAGGAATGACCTTTTTAACCGAGTCCTCCAGTCTGTTATCAATAACATGGCTAATTTCTACTGGGCAAAAGGATCTTTTTTATTCCAAAAAATTCTGTCACCTCTGGTGTACAAAGGCAAGAATGACTTTTTTTTTTTTTTTTTTTTTTTAAGGAAAGAGCTGCACTGCTTTCTTTTCTTTGGCGTAATCAACACAACAGATTCCATGGCTGAATGACCCAGGGCCTTTCAGCCAGCGAATGTAGCCTGCTCTATGTGAAAATGCTAGATTCTAGTGGAGAAAAGGACCATCTTTCGGGGAATAAATTCTATCTCCTTTGGTGTTCAGTGGAAGGAATTAATATTCTTTTTGGAAATACATGACTTTCATTTGTTTGGGTGAGCATAATTTCAGGCCCCTTCAGAAAGGATTGCAGGGGGTGAAGGACCTGATCATTTCAGCCTAGGGAATATAACCTGTTGTATCAGAAAGTGCTAAATCCTAGTGGAGGAAAGGGCCACTTTCTCTGAGTATCTTCTAACCCCTATAATGTACACTGGCAGGAATGGCCCTTTTTATTGAATCGCCTCGCCTGTTATGTGTAACATGCCTAAATTCTAGTGAAGAAAAGGACCTTTTTTATGGGAATAGATTCTGATACTTCCAGTGTACATTTAGGAACAAGCTGCACTACTCTCTTTTGCTTGAACATAATTTCTGGCCCCTTCAACACAGATTGCCATGGCTGAAGGACCCAGGGCCTTTCAGCCAACAGAATCTAGCCTGCTCTATGTGAAAATGCTAGATTCTAGTGGAGCAAAGGACCATCTTTTGGGGAATAAATTCTATCTCCTCTTGTGTTCAGTGGAAGGAATTACCATTCTTTTTGGAAATATTTGACTTACATTTGTTTGGCTGAGCATAATTTCAGGCCCCTTCAGAACAGATTGCCAGGGGTGAAGGACCCGATCCTTTCAGCTGAGGTAATATAACCTGTTGTATCAGAAAGTGCTAAATCCTAGTGGAGGAAAGGACTGTCTTTCTCTGAGAAGTTTCTAACCCCTTTAGTGTACACTGGCAGGAATGACCCTTTTTATTGAGTCCCCTAGCCTGTTATGTGTAACATGCCTAAATTCTAGTGGGGAAAAGGACCTTTTTTGGGGGAATAGTTTCTGTTACTTCCAGTGTACAAAGGCAGGAATAACCATTTTTTCTTTTAGGAAAGAGCTGCTCTACTTTCTTTTGCTTGAGCAAAATGCTTGAGCAAAATGTCTGACACATTCAACACAGATTGCCATGGCTGAAGGACCCAGGGCCTTTTAGCCAATGGAATCTAGTCTGCTCTATGTGAAAATGTTATATTCTAGTGGAGCAAGGACCATCTTTCTGGGAATAAATTCTATCTCCTCTGGTGTTCAGTGGCAGAAATTACCATTCTGTTTGGAAATACATGACTTACATTTGTTTGGCTAAGCACAATTTCAGGCCGCTTCATTACAGATTGCCAGGGGTGAAGGACCCGATCCTTTCAGCCAAGGAAATATAACCTGTTGTATCAGGAAGTGCTAAATCCTAGTGGAGGAAAAGATTGTCTTTCTTTGAGAATTTTCTAACCCCTTTAGTGTACACTGGCAGGAATGACCCTTTTTATTGAGTCCCCTAACCTGTTATGTGTAACATGGCTAAATCCTAGTTGGAAAAAGGACCTTTTATATCGGAATAGATTCTGTGACTTCCAGTGTACAAAGGCAGGAATGACCATTGTTTTCTTTTAGGGAAGAGCTGCACTACTTTATTTTGCTTGAGTGTAATTTCTGGCCCCTTCTACACACATTGCCATGGATGAAAGACCCAGGGCCTTTCAGCCAATGGTATGTAGCCTGCTCTATGTGAAAATGCTAGATTCTACTGGATGAAAGGACCATCTTTCTGGAATACATTCTAGCCACTTTCCTGTACAGTGGCAGATATAACCCTTTTTATTGACTCCTCTATCCTGTTCTTTGCCATATGGCTACAATCTAGTGGGAAAATTACCAGTTTTAATGGAATACACTCTATTACCTCTGGTCTACACAGGCAGCAATGAACCATTGAGTTTTATGAAAGACATTCCCTACATTCTTGTGGTTTAGCATAATTTCAGGTCCTTTACATACAGATTGCCATGGCTGAAGGACCAGGTGCTTTCAGCCAAGGGAATCTAGTCTGCTCTATTTGAAAATGGCATATTCTAGAGGAGGTAAGGACCACATACATGGGGAGATATGACCCTTTACATCTTGTCGTCTTGCCTGTTCTCTATAACATGACTAAATTCTATTGGTAAAAAGGACCAGATTCATAATTAATCTTCTTCTTTCAGCTGTTCCCGTTAGGGGTTGCCACAGTGGTTCATCTGTTTCCATTTTTTCCTGTCTTCTGCATCTTGCTCTGTCACACCAACCAACTGTATGTCCTCTCGCTCCACATCCATAAACCTTATCTTAGTCCTTCCTCTTTTCCTGTTACCTGGCAGCTCCATCCTTAACATCCTTTTACAATATACCCAGCATCCCTCCTCAGCACATGTCCAAACCAATGTAATCTCACCTCTCTGGCTTTGTCTCCAAACTGTCCAACCTGGGCTGACCCTCTAATATACTTATTCCTGATCCTGTCCACCTTCGTCACACTCTGTGCAAATCTTAACATCTTTAACTCTGCCACATAAAGCTCTGACTCCTGCCTTTTTGTCAATGCCACTGTCTCAACCCATATAACATAGCTGGTCTCACTACCCTCTTGTAGACCTTCCCTTTCACTCTTACTGGTACTCCTTTGTCAAAAATCACTCCTGACACTCTTCTCCACCTATTCCAACCTGCCTGTACTCTCTTCTTCACCTCTCTTCCACACTCACCATTACTAGTTATTATTATTATTATGATTCAATGAATAATTAATCTGATTTCCAGAATTTGTCATTTATATGTAGACAGAGATGTAATTGACTGTGAGCATCCAAATAATGTAAATTGTATTTGTCTTCGCTGGAGAAATGTGGGAAGAATGGAATGTTAATAGATTCATTACTAATGGATCCTGACACAGCCTTGGAAGAAAAGATGGACTCGTTCAGGAAGATAACCTATCAAGATGAAAAATGAAGTAAGGCGGTTTAGATAAGGCTTGCAGCTCTGAAGTTCTCCTAGCTGAAGTAATGGGTACTAAAAGTATCAAACTGATGTCAGTTTTCATTCTGCCATTCACTCTTGGGTTTGGCCATTATTATACCTTGTAACCACCAAACAACTCTCAAGCTCCTCCCCTACTCATAATGCACCAACCACTAACATACCTCGGGTCTCATTTGCCACTTTTCAAATAAAATGTGGTCACCATTTCAGCTCTTCAGCTGTTCTTCACAGATGAGTTTTTTAAATCTTTTTTATAAGTTTTATTTACTCCGATATTTCCTCCCTTTCTCTTTCACAATGGCTGTAATTCTCAGTACCATAGTTGCTATTTTCCTGCCTTTTATATAAGCTATACATTCTGTGTAACTTTGTTGCCATTTAAGTTGTGTACTTATCATAACATTCCATCTGTGTTGTCAGTCTTCATTTGTCCTTGACATTTGAATTCAGCTCCAAACCTCGGAACTGACTCAGCTGTTACTACAGCTCGTGAACATCAAAAAACTCTTGAGCCAGATCCTACCCATGATGCTCCTCTCTGACTTACCTCAGTTCGAGTTTGCAGACAGAGAAAGGAAAGACAGCATAATTCTGAAATACCTTTATAGACACCTGGTGTCATTTACAAATAAATGCACAGCTAGGACCATAAATTATCCCAACAAGAAATCTGAATGGAGGGGGGAAGGAGGGTGGTGATGTCAAGGATAAATGAAGATGGAACATTGTGGTAAGTGCCTAGCTTCTTTATCTGATGTTGTCAATCTTCATTTTATCCTTAACACTTGGGACTGAGACCCCAGCTACCATATACATCTTGGATGGCTCATGGGAGGATATACCTGAGCACCACAGAACCAAATGACTCTCTTCCCACTACAGACCAGTCCAGTTTGTAATGAGTGATAAAGGTATGTGGCGTAGCCCAAGTTGCCACTGCACAAATATAATCCATGGATGCCCTAGAGTGGAAAACTGCCAAAGTAGCTACAGCTCTACTGGAATATGTCCTAAAAGGACCAGGTAATTCAGCTTTTCTCTTGTATATGAAGGAAGTAAAGTCTTTCAGCTAATTTGCTGAAGTAACTTTGATCACAGGTTTACCCATTCTAGTAGGTGCAAATGGCACAAAACAATTGGTCATACTTCCTTATATCTTTTGTTCTATGAAGATAGAAATGCAGTTATCTATGAACATCTAATTAATGTAAACAGTATTCACCTTTGTTTGACAAATTGGGAGAAAACACAGGAAAATGGATCATCTGATTGATATTTGTTTCTGACACCATCTTTGTTAAAAAGGAAGGCTTTGTTCATAAGGAAACCCTGTCTTTATGAAATATCAGGTAAGATGCCTTGCAAGATAAGACTTGGATTTCTGAAATTCTTCTGGCCAAAGTAACTGCTACTAGAAAAATAGTTTTCCAACTTAGAAAGTTTAAGTCACAATCTGCAGCAGGCTCAAAAGGGGAATGAAATAATGACTGTAAACCATATTCAAATCCCAGTGTGTCAATGGACCTTTATAGGGGATTTTAACATCAAGGTACCTTTTTAAGAACACCTTGCAGTGTTCATGAGCTATTAGGGAATTCTCTTCAAATCCATTATGAAATGTTGAAATACCCGCCAGTTGTACCCTGATAATTGAGATAGAGGCTCCTGCTTCAAAGAGCAAAGCTTAAAATTGTAAAACTTTATCAATAGGAGTAGAAAAGGGGTCAATGTTATCACAAGCCAGAAAGAAAATCTTTCCCAGTTGCTGCTGTACAGCTGGAGGGCTTATGGGATGCTAAACGGATGCAACAAACTGGGAAAGGATGTTTACTACACCTGGCATTCAGTGGAACTGTAGACTCCAAGCTGTGAGCTTGAGATTTTGGAGCTTGGGGTGAATCAATCCCTCTGCATGGGATAGGAGATCTGGATCTGGGTCCAGAGCCCATGGTCACTGAATCAGACAAGGCCAAAAAAGGGGGGGGAAGCAAATCTTTCAAAACCAGAAGAGAGCAATGTGGTTTACCCTGCTCTTAAACCTGATTGCTCTCTTTAGGAATTGAGGAATTAATGGAAGAGGGGAAAAGCATATAGAAGGCCAGAGGGTCAATTGTGCAGTATACTGTCTCTGATGGACTCCACTTTAGGATGGATTAGGGCAAACTAGTTGCTACAGTTGTTCAGGGACGATGCAAACAAGTCAGAGCAAGGTTGGCCCCAGTGATGAAAAATCTTTTTCACCACCTTGGGATTGAGAGACCACTCGTGAGGTAGGAGATTGCACCTGCTCAGTATATCCATTACCACATTTCAGCTCCCTGGAATATGCATTGCTATAAGACAGTGGTTGGAAGAGATCACCCACTGCCACATTCTGATTTAATCTTTCTCTTTCTTTCTTTCTTTTTTCCAAATTTGTAGCTCAATCACTTAGTATTATGCATATTAATTAAATTAAATAACTATATACAATATTTACAATCAGCCTGACAAAAGTGAAAGAAATTAAAACAAATATAAACCAACTTTAATAAATTCAAATATACAAAAATCAAACAGAGACTGGATCCAATTGCATAGTTTCACTCAATTGCAAAACTTTTCTCCAACAGTTATTAACTAATGGCTTAGGATATGTTCTGAGTTCTTTAATTTTAATATCTATCAATGCTGTCTTCTTCAGTAGAGATAAAAAAATCTTCCATTTTAGGTACTGTATTGGAATTCCATCTTCTTCTTATGCATTACCTGGCAATTGCCACTATTGTCCAAAATTTATTTTATTCAATTGTAGATCTTCATTTACATTTAATAGTATTGAAACTTTATATAAAACAAAGGATTCTGTGAATATAGCCTGTAAGAAGTATTTAATATTACTCCAGAATGCTTTTATATGAGTACAGTCTTAAAAGATATGATACCAATCATCTTTAAATGTTTGCTGACATCTCCAACATAGTCCCTTTCTGGAGGAACTCATTTTAGTAATTTTATCAGGTGTTAAAAAAGCTCTATGTAAAATTTTCCAATTGAATATTCTCCAATATTGTGAATTGGATGTGAGTTTAACAGAAAGTAAAAGATTTGATTTGTTTTCTGGTGATAAATATATCGAATAACCTTTGGTAATATGTTGCCAGTATATTGGTCTGGGTATTGTTTTATAGGTTATTATCTCTCTATATAAATTTGAAGATCCGCGGTGGTGCAGCGGTAGCATTGTTGCCTCACAGCAAGAGGTTCTCCCGTTCAATTCTCGGTTGGATCGCGGGGAGTGCCTTCTGTGTGAAGTCTGCATGTCCTCCCCGTGGTCGAATGGTGTTCTGAAAGTCATGCGTGAATGGACGTGCCTTCGTTGAAGGTTGGATGTCGAGCTGACAACTCAGCACCATAAAAATCTACTGCCAATCGTTAGCGGACCGGAGTTCCACTGTGGTGACCCCTAACCGGGAAAAGCCGAAAGACAAACAACAACATTTCCCTATATAAATTTGAAATAGCATTGTACATATTTTTAACATTTAAATGTATTTATTATTTATTTATTTTATTTTATTTTACATTTGTTAACCGGGATGGTCCGACTGGATACATGTCCTTTTTCAGCGGAGGCCGGGGAGAAAAGCTCCAACAGAGTTACATTGATAATTAGGTACAGTAAATGAGCTGAAAGAACTTAACAAAACATAGGCTATTTACATACAAGTACAAGACTGCCATTACTATTTCTGAGATTACTACAAATGGTAACATTAATAACATATTAGCAAGGACGGTAGGCAGTATAATGACATAGAGTTAGACAGGATACATATTTCTTTATCACAGTATACAAAGTACTTATCTTAGCTAGTTGTTTATGTTTTAGTTAATGGCACAGAGCTAGTCTGGGTTTGAGCAAGGACATAGCCAGTGTGACTTGAAGTGGAGTTTTAGACTATTTTGAATTGACTTAGAGAAGTTGCAAGCGTGATGTTATTTGGGAGAGAGTTCCATATTTTACCAGTGGTGTTGGCAAATAGCGTCACCACCTAGGTTGAGAGATTTAGTTGTTTGGACAAGGAGTCTGTTTGCTGAGCGAAGGCAGCTTAGATTGGAGTAGGGAGTCATTAAGTTTTTAGTGCTGGGGTATTCTCAGGTTGTTTAAGGATTTTGAAGGCCTCTATGAGTTGGGACTGGTGAAGAAGGTGTGGGAATTCTATCCATCCAAGCTTTTTCAGGTTAGTACAGTGGTGTGTTCTGTAGGGTAGGCCTGTAACGAACCTGGCAATGTGATTATAGCAGGATGAGAGCTTGGCCAGATCAGATTTGTTAAGGTGAGTGAGGACAGGAGAGGCATATAGTAGGGTAGCGAGAAGGTGTGAACGGGCTGTGGCTGCCCTGGCATTCTGGGTAAGGAAGGCTTTAATTCTATATAGGGTCCCAAGTTTCTTGTTGACTGACTTAATGGCTTGGTGATTCCAAATCATTGATTTGAATTCTAAATGATTCCAAACGGCCCATTTATGAATTTTGGAATAATTGTATAAGAAGAATTATTAATTATTTTACACAGATCCTGAGAATATGATAAAATGCTCTGAAGTATTAACCAGCCTTGTGGCGATATTCCATGAGATGACTTTATATATTGAATATGCAAGACCTTTACATTTTTAATGCATTGTTGCCAGCAAAAAAAAATCCTTTGTTCCCAGGATATGAGAACTTCTCTATGTACCCTATCAGGAAAATTCATTGTAATGGTGAAAGGAATTAATAGCTCAAACCAAAATTGTATATCCATATTTACATTAACAAACTTTCTGAACACATTAAAAAGAAGATTGATCAAATTTAATTTAGTAGGCTTTGTTGTATTCTATTGCATATTAATGCTGTGACGCCCGTGCCCTGGCCCAGCAATCAAGGAGCCTCAATCCTCACCACTAACACCAGAGAGGGTGTCTCATATGAGAGACAAGATTAACAAATGCACACAGTACAGTGCAATTTCTCTTAAGAGCACACAGAAATCACAGTCAGTCTGGGGCTGGTCGCTATCTTTCTCCCCAGGTCCCCAATAAGACTCCCCACTGGCACAGCTATAGGGTCAAGATCTCAGCCTAGGTGGGCCAGCTAAAATCTCCAGCACCCTCTCTGTCCAACCAGTGCTTTGTGTCCCTGCCCAAGTAGCTGACAATAACCACACTTTGAGATAAGAGGTTATACAACCACACAGACACTTCTGGGAAAGGCTGGCACAGGTTCTCCAGCTGTGCCCCTTTTACCCAGACTATACAGTAGTACCAGCTGCCACCACCCAGCTAATATTATCAGCTACCCAAAGGCCCTTAAAATGATGTCCAATTATTACTGTGCAATATTATCCAACTGGTGTGTGACTAATCAGTCAAGGCTTATTAGTGTGGCTTTGTACAGGATCAAAAACACATTCAGAAATAGCAAAAAAGAAACGCCAAACGAAAATTGCAGCCAACTGGATAAATTTTACTTCTTTACTTTACTAGATTCTGGTACCTCGGCCTTCGCCTTCAATGGAATAAATTACTCTACACAAAACCAGTCATTAAATACACCAGTTAATTATATAATTCAACAATTAAACAATTAATTAAATTTAATAATTTGTTAAAGAACTTTTTCATTTATCACAAACCAATATTACATTTTAGTATAAACATTATAACTTACAATGTTAAATTCCATATTTAAATCTCTAAATTCATCCCATTTGGATACAGGGTTTTATAATTTACTATAAAATTTGATTCCATTCTTAATAGTTTTTTCTGAAAATTGATGTTTGTCCCCCCACCTCCATCAGGTTTAGCCAAAATACTAAAAATTAGATCTGCACATCCACCATCATGATACTGATGAAAATGATCAGGTACTGGACTATCCAATCTGCCATTCATAATGTCTCCCAAATGTTCCATAATCTTCAATTTCACCTTTCTTTTTTTGTCCTATATACCATTTTTTGTTCTCACAGTTGCAACCTATTATATAAATTACCCCAAAAGAATTGCAGTTAAAGTCATCAATGGCATTATATTTAATGCCATTTATTTCACTACCATCCAAATTCACAATATTCTTAGAAACTTTACACCATCCACAGGCAAAAGCACCTGCATTATTAGCTCTGTCCCTCCTGCCTTTATATCTAACCAACGCTTTTAAATTATTACACCTACTATAGGAAACAATAATATTATTGGGTATTATAGTTTTTAAAAAATCATCCCCAATAACAATGGGCCACATATTTAACAGCATTCTTTTTAAAATGGGCGAAAAAAGGGAAAACCTATTGACAAAAAATATTTTATCTCCATCTAGAATATTATCATCCTTAAAAGTTGTTTCCAAAAGTCGTTTTTTGCTAAATATTGTTTCCCCACTTCTTTTACAATTGTAATTTGTTCTCAAAGACTGATAATCCATTGAATCCAAGTTTAATTCTTTCCACTTTTTTCCTATATAACATAATGTTATTCCATTGATATCCCCTATTTTTTAATTTTTGACAAATTACATCAAATTCCCTCTTAATATTCCTAACCTCTGAAGTATTTCCAGCAATTATTTTAAATTCTCCTAAAGGTACAGAATTGATTAAATCAGTACTATGCATACTAGTAGCATGTAAAAAATTGTTTACTGCTGTTGCCTTGTGAAAGGGTTTATGATGTATCTTTCCATCACAACCAACATAAAACTTTATATCAAAACTGGATGGACCTAATTTCCACAACATAAGTAAAGTCCAAACCACAGGGATTTACTTTCAAATTGGATATAAAATCATTAAACTCCAGTGGATCACCCTTACACAAAAATAACAAATCATCAATAAACCTTTTGTTAAACAATCACATTTTTTCGAAAAAAGTTGTAGTATACAAAAATAAATTCTCAAAATACCCCATGAAAGTTATGGCATAAGAGGGAGCAAAACTAGCGCCCATTGCTGTACCTTCCTTTTGTAAAAATATTTTTTATCAAATTCAAAAAAATTGTGAGTGAGACAAAATTCCAAAAGGGACATAAATGATGTTCTAGGTCCTTCACCCAGAAGCCTCAATACTGCATCCAAGCCCCAGCTGTTAGAAATAGAGGTATATAAAGATTTTACATCAACACTTGCCCAATAAAAATTATCCTGCCATATTATACCCTTGAAACTATCACAGACCTCCTTAGTATTTTTTGTTTGGTGTTTCTTCTTTGTACAGGATCCTTAAATACATGCAATGTACTCTTAGAACTTAACTTATCTGTACACAAACCAGCCACAGTTAAAAGGTTTTAAAATATTTAATAATATATAATTAATACCACAAGACAATACTTTCTACTACACAGTCAGTGCTAGTCAAAAGTTCAGAGATCCCACAGAAATACTTAAAATAAATCATTAGTACAGTTCTGACATCACAGAAAAACATTTAGTCTAAACTATCTAATTTCTAGCTCTCTAAAAGAAATCACAAGTCTAAGATAATTTACATAAGACAACAGGCAGTGATGATGAGTTGGATAGTCAAGGTAAAAATGCTTAATGCCTTCTGGTTCTCTCTCTTTAAATTGAAACTGCAGTTCTGATAAAACATTACATTTCACACTTTCCTGGTGTTCCCAGGCTAACATAAACTGCATTTACATTCTTTTACACATAGAGCAACAAAGGACATTGCACATGTCAATTCTGGTCATTAACTTTAGCCTTAAAAGAATAGGCAGGAAGCCTTCATCTAGCCTGGATGGAGTCGACTTTAGATTAAAAGGTCACAACATGCTTTTACAGGGTCAGTAGAGAGCACTGTTGCCACATTTTTGTAACAACATTTTTTTCATTTAAGACAACAAGCCTGTGATTCACATTCATATTTACAAATTATAGAATTATGTATAAATTTCTGTCTGGCTTGGCTGGCAGCCTTCACTCAAATTTACCAGTCTTCACAAATGCCTAGTAAATATCATAGTTTATCAACTTTGTTTGTTACAGAGAATTTTTTTGATAAGGTATTTTTATTTGTTAGTATAACAGAATGCAACATTTTCCAATTAGAGAAGTAATTGGGATTTATACAATCTGAGACAGTTTTAAATATGGAAGCCTATATGTAAGATTCAATTTCCGGAATGTTTAGTCATCCTTGTTCCCATGGTATAATGTTATGTGAGAAAGCCACTCTATTTCTTTTAGGAAACCATAGAAATTTTAATATTGGTGTCTTCATTTGCTTAAGAAGCTTTATCTCGGGAAGCTTGAGCTACGTATAGGATGTTAGGAAGTAAAACCATTTTTATCAACTAACGTATTCTCAAAGGTCGAAATTATTTTAGTCATTCTAAGAGCATCTTGACAAAAGGGGTAAGACTTGGTTCCTCCCTGCTTGTTGATGTACCAAACCATAGACATATTGAACCACTGACATATTTTCCATATGTATTGTAGTAGTCCCAAAAGGGGAGAATGGTTTGAAAGGCTTGCAATGCTAGCAGCACTGCTGTAAACTCTAGGATAGTGATATGCAAGTTGGCCTCATGGGGGACCAAGTGCCTTCGGCCTTGCCCAGATAATGCCCCAACCTTATCTGGCAGGTGTCCGTGGTCACTATGGGTTGGAGTTGAGAAGGAATAAAAGGACAGCTCAAAAGAATTTTCTCTGAGTGGCACCACCAAGATTGTTCTTTCTTGCAATGGTTGGTATTAAAAACCTGATCTGATATTGGTTGATTCAAAATGGATCACTGGTATGCTAGAAGCCACTGTAAAAATCTCATGTGGAATCTTGCTCGAGGCAGTAAACTATGGCTGCTGCCATCATACCAAAGCCATGTAAAACAAATCATGTGGGGACTATTTTGTTCTTGACAATTTTCCTTACTTGAGCTTTGATTTTCAATAGTCTCTGTGGAGGAAGGGAGGCTATGCAAGAGTTGCTGTTCAGTATTGCTCCCATGAACTCTAATGTCTGAGTCAAATTCAGATGAGATTATTCATAGTTGATCATAATCCCTAGGTTGGAGCAGACCCAGAGAACATAGTTCCTTGCTTGTTCTGTATGATGCCTGGTGAGAGTGGTAAGGAGCCAGTCATGTCAGTATGAATCCTTGCAGTCTCAAGTGAGCTGTTACTATTGCCATACATTTGGTGAACACCTTTGGTGCTGTGGTGAGACCAAAAGAAAGAGCTCTAAACTAAAAAATTACTGTCTCCCAAATGGAAGTGGGGATACCTCCTGTAGCACTTACTCATCTTTATGTGGTTGTACACATCCTGGAGATGTATCAAGCACATGCAGTCCTCTTTCCCTGTAAATGGGAGGATAGCCTGAACTGTAAACATTTGGAGTTTTATCTTTTGAATACACTTGTTCAAAGTGCTTAGATGCAAACGTTGTCTCCAGTTTCCTGTCTTTTCTGCCACTAAAATGAATCTTGAGTAAATCCCAGATTCTGTTTGGTCTGGCAGGACTTCTTGGATGACTCTCTTCTTTTTTTCCTAGCAGTTTTTGAATCTCTAAAACTGCTGTTTCCCTCTGACTGGATGGAATGCTGGGGAACTTTTTGCAATTGCAGGGAGAGGAAGAGAAGGGTATAGTGTATCCTGTGGTTATAATCCTTTGTGCCCAAACATCCAAAGCTATCTGAAGGCAGGCTTGTTGGTGCAAGGATAGACACCCCATGACTGCCTTCAGAGGACAGCAGTCAGACCTCCCTTTAGGAATGCTTATAGTATTTACCAGTAAAGGAGTCCCTGGAACCCTGCCTGGTCTTGTGGGCCTCCTCCACCATGTGGACAGTGTTTTCCATTAAAGCTCCCCTCTCTTCTCTGGGGAAGCCGCTCCAACACGTGTCCTGGAAGGGTCCTTAGGATTTCTTAAACCACACTTTTCCATTGTTCTGATTCATAGAATAGGATATTTGAGAAGTAGAAAGCCTACCCCTACACCAGTAAGGGTCTTTCCATCCTTCTCACACATGGACAAGGTCTCTCATACTTTAGGGCCAAAAAGGGATGAGCCGTCAAAGGAGGCATTGATGAATGAATACTGGAATGGCTCTGCAAAATCACATAACCACATCCAGGCATGTCTCTTTATGGCTACGCCTGAACCCGCTGCCTTGGTCAGCCATTTGGTTGCATGTGCTATGATCCTCAAAAATGAATTTGCAATAGACTCTAGGGTGGCCAACTGGAAAGTAGCATTATATTGGATTCCCACAGACATGGCTCCTGCCAGGGTATGCAATATCTCCTTAACCAGATCCCTTTGAAATCTACTGAAGTGTGCCATAAAGTTTAAGGACCATAATGCAAAAGTTGATGAAGCATAGATCTGTTTTCCAAACCTAGCCATCATCCTAGACTCTATATTAGGAGGGTGGCTAGTGGAACTCTCCTCTGCCACTTCCTTTTTTGTAGCTGCTGCTAACATCATGGCATCTACCGCCAATTCCTCTGCCCAGAATTGGTGGTTCTTGGGAATAGTTAAGATTTGTCTAGAATCTTGGAGATGGGTTCTATGGAATCAGGGGCCTTCCTTGTCTGTTGTGAGATCATCTTAATGAACTTGTCAGTATGTGGAGTTACCCAACATGTAGGTGGTTGAGTGCCAAAAACTTGCAAGTACACTAATTCATCTGAGGAGGGTGGTTGGGATGTCCAGCCACCCCTCTGCTTTAGGATTTCAAGAATGAGATGTCCTCCGAGGGTGACTGTGGGGAACCCTCCCCTTATTCATCTGTATCCTCTGTGAAAAATTCCTGCGGGGAATCTGTGTTTCCTCTTGTACTTCATCTTCTGATGAATCTCCTCATTTGGACAATTTGGGGAGGTATCACAACAGGACAATCCTGGTATGGGAGACCCTTGCAGTTTCGACTCCTGCTGTTCAGCTGTTAAGATTGGCTGTGGCTCTGGATGAGGGAAAGGATCAGGGAGCTGTTCTGAAAGGGAAGGGACTGACTGTATGCAACAGAGGACAAGGCCCTCTGCATGACATGGAAAGCTGGTCCCCCTAAAGAGGGAAGGGATCCCGACAGAGAAGGACTGCCTTGGCACCGTAGTTCCACCTGGCTCTGAAGAAACCTCCCTGAGGCCAAAGACAGTGTCAAGCTAACATGTGCTGAGTCCCCAAGTTGTACGGATCACTCCAAAAAAATGGAGTGGAATCCTGCCCCCCAGAAACAATAGCATACTTACAACTCAAGAGGTCTAGAATATAAACTGCAAGGAACCACCATGAGAAAATAAGGTAGAGTTTAATAAGAAACGAGCGCTTTCACGCACACTCAGGTGCGCTTCATCAGGTTACATTTAAACAATGAAATCCATTCACTTATATACAAAGACAGACTTCAATTAAACAATCAAATAAAACAATAATTAGGCAATTAGAACTGCAATGGTTTCAAAATTTAAAGGAGTAAGAGTTTCTTAAATACTCCGACATCAAAACTCAGGCATATAAATGCATTATAAGTAAAATTACACAATTTTCCATCAATGAAAATAAATAGATGTAAATAAAAATAAAAATAAAAATATATCATGAATCACACATGTTTCATTGTTAAAACTACTCTAAATATTGTCCGCTAGTTTGAAAAGCAGTTTAATCAAGTAGTATATACTGCAGGCTAAAATAAAAATAATATCAAATTAAAACCTTTTATTTCATAATAATTACTGTTATTCAAAAACCTTCATATGATGTTTACCTTTGATATCAAGAACCCAGAATTAATGTTTATAGGCCCGACTAAGAATAGTCGTTATACTTATGCTTGGCAGTAACATGGTGAATCCATCATAAGAGTAGCAGTATCCCATCAATAGGAAATCAAGCCCAGAAGGTACCATTGTACATATAGATATTACCTAATGCCTAGTATCAGCAAATTGATCGTATATACAATATGGACAGTCATCAGCTAGATCAAAGTACAAAGAGCAAAGATATTAGTAATATATAAATGCAAAAACATAATGTGAAGACACATATAAAAATATGAATGCATCCACTGTCGAAATACCTATTCATATTCAAGCAGTAAATGCTACAATTAATTAGTTCCAATCTAGCTAAGAATGCGTGTTAATCTCGCGATTATATAGATAAAGAAAAAGCTGTGTATAATTAAAATGCAGCCGAGGCTCCTGGGTTGGTAATCAAGTCATAAATTGTATTGTACATGCTTATTATAAAACAAGAATAGGAGGGAGTAGGCAGGATGGAGCCTGAATCAAATACATGGGAGCCAAGAGACGAGGCTGATATATGATGTAGATAAGGACTTACTGTGATAATGGTGAAAAATCTTTGAATAAGCTTTCTCTATCTGCCTAAAAATGTGCGAATAATCAGTATTCAGACTAACTAGAGGAAAAAACAACAGACCAATCTATAGTGACCCTAGAAGAACAGGACGAATGCTGACAGTTGAATTAAGTCCTGGTTCAATATGGGCCTTTAACCTCAGTATCCATCTAAGTTCAAAAAGCTCAAGGGTGCCCATATGATCACCTTCTCTTCTGTTAGGGTTCACAACCTGCAAAACCAAGAAGCTAAAACTATGCTGAGGTCTATCATGACAATGCATGGCTAAGGCATTTGTAAGGTTGTTCTTCTTTATATCGTATACATGATTATAGATACGATCCTTAAATCTGCGTGATGTCATCCCTACATAGTATGCATCACATAGATTGCAGGTTGCTAGGTAGATAACATTATATGTGTCACACGTAGCATAGAAGGTCGGTTTGAAGGCTATATTTATATCTGGGATCTCAAAGTTTTGGGTTGTAGCAATGTATTTACATAAGGAACATCTTCTACATGGATAAGTACCTGTCTTAAATTTTGCTCTTATGTCAACAGGATGAATATCCAATTTTTCTTTACAGAGTAACCTCTTGATATTTAGGCAGTTATTAAACCTAAATGTAGGTTCCTTCCCAACTAATTGTGACAGAGATGGATCCAAAAGCAATATCTTCCAGTTTCCTTTAATAATCTTAATTAGATGCTCTACATCATTAGTGTATTTAATCCCGTAAGCCAAGCCCTTCTTGTTCCCTCTTGCATGGTAGGTATGTCCTTCCCTTCTTTTACATATTGGCAATTCAAATAAAGTTTTCGTTATCCCACTAACAAGATCTATGGGATAGCCCCTATCAATGAAATGTTCTGTTTGACTTTTTATTAATTCCATAGCATCCTGCTCATTACTGCAGAGCCTAAGTATTCTAGTCATTTGTCCTTTTACAATATTAACACGTAACGTGGATGTAAACTGTCATAATGTAGGATGCTATTTTTCCAACATGATTTTTTTATATAAAGTTGTGGTTAAACTGTTGTTCATCTTCTTTATGATAGTAATATCCAAGAAATTAACACTAGTAATAGAATATTCATATGTAAAACTAAAAAATGATGTAGTAGAGTTCATATAACGTATGAACTCATGTAATGCGTCTATACCACCATTCCAGAACAATAAAACATCATCTACAAAGCGTCTATATAAGATAATGTTCTTGAACCTCGGATCGCTAAATATAAAGTCTTTCTCCCATTGATAAACTACCAAATTGGCGTAGGCATTAGCACAGGGAGTGCCCATGGCCACTCCCCATGTCTGAGCATACACCTTATGGTCAAATAGAAAGATGTTATTGTTCAAGATCAAATCAAGTAGACAACAGATAGTCATTTGTTCATTACTATCAATCGTACCAAGTTCAACAAGGTAAGATCTTATGGCATCAAGACCATAGTAATTAGGGATGCTGGTGAATAGACTTTTGATGTCCAATGTGACCATTAAAGTGTCTTTGTTCACATTGTTTCTTACTGAATCATGCTTAAGGTCACACAAAAGACCATAAGTATTTTTTAGAATGGTGGGAACAGCATTTACTAGAATACCTAATTTGGATTGCACATATAGTGAGGCATTTTCTGTAACCCAATGTTCGCCGGACACTACTGGGCGTAACTCAAGAGGTCTCCAAAATCCAAAGGTTCCGAAGAACCCAGGGTCAAATCGGTATCAGAAATAGGAATCTCACTGGCAGTGAAACAGTCAGCACAGTGAAGGCTGGAGCTGGAATATCTAAAGCCTCATTGGAGGTCAGAGGAGGAACAGTAGTAGGGGTTGAGAAAGGAATTGTTCTCGTACCTGATGGAGCTGGAACCAGGCACATGCCTGGAATCTCTCTTGCCGGGTGGAGCCGATCCATCAATCTCAACACATCCAGCTCTGTCAGGCTCTTGGTGTAACAAACAGACTGGATTGAGGGACATTTTTTCTTTCCAAAAATGGACTAGGTAGTCTGTTTCAGAAAGGGTCTACTGATGGTGAATATCAGGTCCTAGGCCAGTCTAAAAAGGAGCATTCAGTTGATGCCAAAGCCAATGGAGCTGAAACAGAAGATGACACTGAAACAACAGATCGTGTTTCTAATGCCTATGATAATAACTTTGACACAGGAAGAGAAGAAACTATCTGTGCCAAGGTCAGTACCTAAGTATCCTTTTAGGCTCCAATCAGTTCCACAGAGCTGCAAGTAACCAAGGACTTAAGTATCTTAGCTGCTGGTGCCAGTGGAGAACTTAGCACTGAATGACTCCCGCTTTTTTGCTTTTTCTGTCCTTGTAGAAGAGGAAGATGATGAAGGGGAAGACACATCTGTCTTGCTTTTATTTTCAGATGCCAAGATGGCTTCCTCTAAGCAGATTTTAACAAGCCTTTTAAAAATCAATTTATTCTTCCTCTCCACCAGGGTCTGGTGACTAAAGCTGTGAGAAATGGAGCATTTCACCTTTAAATGCTCCAGACCCAGCCAATAGACACAGAGAAATGCCCGTCAGAGGTGGGCATTTTTCTTTCACAATTTTTGCATTTCTTAATACCTGAACTGCCTTTACCTTTTTGAACCATGACAAGTAGAAAATGGCTTCTACAACCAACAGTCAACATGCACACTACCACACTATACTAACACGGATAGGAAGGATCTATTGTAAAGTATCAATACAGAACTTTTTATATAGACATATTTGAGTTAAGGAAGAGGGTAGGCTATAGTGAAGAAACTAGTGAAGAAACAGTAGGAAAAAAGTGAAGTATTATTCTCACAGAAATAGATATAATACAGACATTGGTAACCAAAAACTCAAGAGCTCTAGGTGACACGTGTCAGAGGAAGTTGCAAACGAGATCTGGGGTAACTTGGAGAGAGCAGCATCATAGGTAGTGTCTGGCTCGAGATGTTTTGGGTGTTTGTGAGCTGTAGTAATGGCTAAGTTGGTTCTGAGGTTCAGAACTGAACCCAAGTTTCCAGGATATAATGAACATTGGTAACATTAGGTTACAAGTTTTCTTTTCTCTTCTTCTCTGAAAATTATTTTACAGTGCTCATAATGTCAGACAAACATCATTTGGGGTTCAAAACATGTGGGCACAAGTCACCTTTATCAGACAAAATTCTAATCCTCGGACTATTACTGACCGTAAAAATAAACTCATTCTGAAAGGGTTACTTCCAACACCCTTTTCTGAGGTCAAATCTGGACCTCCACCCCCCCCAAATCCAAAACTAAGGAGTCTGTTTTAAAATCTCTCAAACTGTCAGGGTCTTCAACTCCTTCTTCTTCTTCAGAGCCTCCTAAGAAAAAGCAGAATTTAGATCCAAAGACTTCCAATACAATTTTGGTGCTCGATCCCACAACCTCTTCTGCTCTGAGTACCTTGCATCTGCATCTTTACTCAGGACTACATACTCTGCTACTGTAGACCCAGTACAGTTTAGAGTTCAAGCTCCATTTCTAAACCTCTGGCGATCAAAATCCCTTCCTTGGCATCCTCTCAGTCTTCCAGAAGTCTAACTGAAGCTGATATGGACAGGATGATGAGATTTCTCATCATGCAGATTCAGGTGGTAGTTATCCTGGATCCCACCACCATAGTTAAGGAAGTCCATCCTTCTGTCACTCCACCAATAACAACTCCTTCTCTGATCCAACCCATCCTTTCACAGCCCCAGGATCCCAGTCTTCTGGGTCCATCTGGTTGGGATCTGAGGATGGCTTTATCTGCAGATCCAAAGATATCTCTGACTGCATCAGCTCAAACAAAGGAGGTAATGTGGACGAGTGGTCCAATGACCTGTATTAAGTCTACAGTCTCTCTGGAGAAGTGGGTTCATAACCCACCACTGGAAAGATAAGGTTGTGACATGTCTTTGGAGCTGGATGACTCTTGGAGGTGAAGCAGTGCTGCTGCATCTGAGGTGTTAGAGTTGACTATGAAGTTTTCAGAGCCTTCTCTACCCCTCAGAGCTTCATCACTGGACAGCTAGGCTCTCACTTCTGCCTCTGCAGGCCAGAGGCCTGGCTTCTTGGCTCTGTTGTCTTCCTTTCCAGTGGTGAAGAGCAGTAGGATCCTAACCCCCTCAGATATTCCTTCCAGATCCCAGATGCCCCTGCACCTTGAGTGACATCATTTTACACCACAGGGACAGCCAGCCCAAACTATCCAGACCACACAGCAGGGTTTCACTGTCTCTTCTGATACTTCACTGAAGCATCCCAGTGAGGAAGTCCCTAGGAAGAAATGCAAAAGTAGGCACTTGGGCTCCCATTAGGAGTCAGTCACCAAAGATTCTGATTTTGATGAAGGGAAAGGGTTCCCACAATCAGCTCCTGGACACATTTAATTTGCAGAGATTCTATAGATCCTTGACCAGAATGGTGGTTGGTACTGTGCTAATCCTTCCCAAGAGGAGTCAGTATTCCTGGAGGACTTTGGAGCTGACCAGTCTACTGTCTGGATTTGTTCGCCTGCCAATGAGCTGATTGAATTGATCTGTAGGTAGGTGTGGCAGGAACCTGACTCATTTGAGCAAATCCCCAAAAGACCAGATCAGATTCTGGCTCCACTGGTAGGTAGGGAATTCTGTAGTAAAGAAGTGACCGTACATGCTATGCTTATGGTGGCAGCCACCAAGAAGGAACTTGCTGAGCAAATCTCCTCTGTCCATCATGCCTAACTGGAAGTCCAGGGTGTTGAACAGATTTGGGAAGCATGTGTATAGTTCAGTGAGCTTTGCCCTTCAGTTGCTGAAGTATTTGCCACACTTTACAAGACTACAAAGGCACTTGAGCAGGGAATTTCAAAATCCCTTGCCTAGACCACTACTGCTGAGACTCAACTTTCTGTGGCTTCACAGTTGGCTACCCTTCATTCTGTTTCCAATTCGTCCATGGGGCTTTTCTCACATTCAGCTGAAGGTGCTTCAAAGGCAGCATGTTCACACATTTCTATCAGGAGACATGCTTGGATGTGCTTGTGTGATTTTGTGGAGATCTTCAAGTCTTCCTTCATCGATGCTGTGATGCCCCTCTTCTGGGCCAGAGACCAAGGAGCCTCATTCCTCTCTGCATTAAGCACAATTTCCCTTAAGAGGCAACAGGGTACACAGTCAGCCCAGGGTCTGGAACTCTTATATCTGTCTCCCTCCAAGGCCCCATTAAGGCTCCCCACTAGCACAGCAACAGGGTCAGTCCTCAGCCGAATGAGCAAGCCAAGTTCTCCAGCACCCTCCCTGTGAAACTACTTTGTGCCCCTGATCCAAATAGCTGACACACACACACACACACACACTTTGAGATTTGGTTTTTCAGACACATACACACCTGGGAAAGGCTGGCAAAGATCACTTTTAGTGCTTCCTTGGTACCCAGACAATAACGTAGTTAAATCCAATGCCACCAGTCAGCTCTTAATCAGCTACTGTAAGGCCGTTACAAAGGGTACCCAATTAATACTGTGCAAAATATCACTAATACAAATAGAGGTAGACAAAAACAGCCAAGGCTTTCAGAGGCGGCCCACACAGTGACACTAATCAAGTAAGTTCTGATACTCTCAAAAATTAAATACTTTTCTAAAAGTCCAGCCACAATAAAAGGTTTAAATATATTTAATAATATGTAATAATACATAAAAATTACTAAAATATATTCACAGTAGACATACAGAGATCTCTTCATAGGGAATATTAAAATAAACTGTTGAATAGCTCAAATACAGAAAAACACAAATCTGAACAAACAACTTGCTTTATTCTTAGCAGTTCTCAAGAGAAACTGTTCCCTGATTGTACTTAGTAGAGCAAGGCAGATCCTGGGTGCCATCTCCACAAGCAGATAAATGACAAAGAGAATAATATCAGAGATAGCTGAATATTTTATATTTTTTTCTTCAGTAAGACACCCCCCACATCTGTTCACCTGATCTCAGATTCTCACAAATATTTATCTTTGAAATGCAGGGCAGGACGAAGTCCTGCTGCTCTGGTGCAGTTGCTGGAAAGCCAATACACATTCACAGAGCAAAAGGCTAGACATACCATTTCCATTTCTTTTCAGCACAAAGGGATACTATTTTAATTACTTAATGGCTCACTTGCATTTCCTTGGTATGTCATAAACCCAGAATAACAAGAAAATTAGCTGTTCATTTTTTTCCAGACACCTCTATTAACATACATACATGCAGTCTGACATGTATTTTCCTACTTTGTCTAGCAGGACCCACTGTAGATACATTATCTTAACCACAAACAATTTTACAAATACATTTGAGACAAGAGCACCCATAAAAAGCAGTTTGGTAGTCAAGTGACATACAGTTCTAATACATTTTCTACAAAACAACTTCAGAGACTTTTTTCTTTATACAAATGGCATAGAATTCTTTATACAAATGAAATATAGTTCTTAATCAAACTTCAGGTGGTTACACTGGCATAAGTTATACTCTGCAGTTCTTCAGAAATGCATGTTTTCATGACAGCTTGTTGTTTGGCCCAAAAATGAAGGACACACTCTCCAGGTGTGAGAAAGATGGACACCCTTTGTGCAGTGGATGTACATTTTTCAAACCATCAAAGATCCTTTTCTAGGAATCAATGAGTTCATTGAAAGATTTGGTTCAGGAAGTCCCATGGTGCTTTCCAAGAGTCACTTACAGATAGTTACCCCAGGAGCAAAGAGGGGAACTCAAATGGACAACAATGCCCATGTATCAGAGGATGACCACAGAACCAAGACTCTAAAAAAATTCTTCCTATGATAGACCCTATAAGTGATTTTGAAAGGAGGCATGATTGTCACCCTCTGGAGGTAATTGTGAGTTGAATATCCCTGCGCAACAGAGCCTGGCTAGAGATAACACAGCAGACATGGATGCAGAGGATTATTTCCAAGGATTATATAATTCCATTTGCCCTACCTCCTGCACATGTATGCAAAATTCCTGATGTTCCACCCAGTCAGAGGAAAGCAGTAGCACTAGAAATACAAAAGCTGGTAGAAAAAAAAGTAATTTCAGAGGTCCCACCAGACCACAAAGTATCTGGAACTTTTTAGTGCCAAAGAAAAACAGGTACTGGAGACCAATTGTGAGGCTCAGTGACTTGAAAAAGTCACTTCGATACACAACATTTTGGATGGTCACAGTTCAGTGACTTCAGTCCATTCTGACCTGTTTGGGCAAGGATGATTGGATGTGCTCGATAGAGTATCAGGATGCATACTATCACACAAGAATGAACAGGCAATCTAGAAGGTATTAACAATTTCAGCTGGGAGCCAGTCATTATCACTACAGAGCATGGCCCTTTGGCCTCTCCATAGCCCTCAGGATTTTTATCAAGTACATGGCAGTGGTAGCAGATCACTTGAGACTGCAAGGATTCCAAGTGTTTCAATACTTACACAACTGGTCATTACCACCTCAACCAGGCAGGTTCTAGTAAGAGAATAAAATTATGTATTGCAGACCTGTTCTTGTCTGGAGAAATCCATAAATTTCAACAAATCTCAGTTTCAACTAACTCAAATATTAGGATTCATACTGGTGGTGTTTAATACGATAGCAGTGACAGCTCCTCTTCCTCTATCAACAGTGCAAGCTATCAGATTCAAGGTCAGGAAAATAGTTCACAGTACCAAACTTTCTGCCAGATTGTTTCTTCCAGTCTTGAGGTAAATGTCAGCAGCCATAATTTTTGCTCTGCTAGCAAAATTTCATATAAACATTCTTCAATGGATGCTAGAAAGATAATTGTTGATTCTTTAACACTGAATGTCAATGCAAATAAAACTCACTCAGGCATGCAAGAAATACCTTTGTTGATGGATTCCATCACATTACGGTCTACAAGTCTGTCCTTTCATTGTCCATCAACTTAAGGCCATAGTGACCACAGTCACTGCCCCGATGAGTTGGGGGTTGTACTTCCTGGAGGAGACAGCTCAAGGAACTTGGTCCCCTGAGGAGGCCAATATGCGTATCACTGTCCTGGAAATGAGAGGAGTGGTCTTAGCATTGCAGGTCTTTAAAGACTCTCTCCATTCCAGGACAATTGTGATTGAAACAGATAGTATGTCGCTAGTTTGGTACACTAACAAACAAGGAGGAGCCAGATCTTAGCCTTGTGTTGAAATGCGCTATGAGTGTGGCAATGGGTGATCTCATCCAACTGCTTTGTCATACCAATGCACATTCCAAGGAAGTACAACATGACAGGAGACAAATTCAACAGGTCCATTCTACTACCTCATAAGTGGTCTCTCAACATTTTTGTGACAGAAATTATTTTCTGATGATGGGGCTAGCCTTATTGTGATCTTTTTGCTTCTCTAAACAACAGGTGCCACATCTTCTTTGCCCTGACTCCCCTCAGTGGGAATTACCGACTGATCCTCTACTCATGTTTGGCCCCTTGGTCTCCTGTTTGCTTATCCCTGACTCACTTGACCCACAAATTTCTGCAGAAAGCTGCCAGGTTGAAGAGCAAAGTGATCATCATTGCACCTTACTGGCCTCAAAATATTTGGTTCCCCTTCCTTTGGCGTCATCTACTTTAACCATCTTGGATTCTGCATCCAATTCCAGACCTCCTGTCTCACCCAACAGGCATGATTCACCCAGACATTTCAAACCTAAAGCTAACAGTCTGCTTTTTCCAGTTCCATTAATAGCCATACAACTGATGTTCTCTTCCCCTGTCCATCACATACTTTATCTCCCCATAATGCATTTACAAGAACACTTTACAGAAGTACAAGGAAAAGATTTATTTGGGGAGGGCACAGCAAAAACACACTGACCCCATCAAATCTCCTGTACAGAGTGTTCTTGAACGTTTGGCAACAATTTTTAATGAGGGGCCTATCTCCTCAATGATTAGAGTTCAATTAGCACCAGTCTCTACTTTTCTGATTGGATTTGAGAATTCCTCACTTGCTTCACCTAAGGTTGTGTAAAACCTTTTTGAGAGGCATCCTCCTTCTCAGACCTCTATATAAAGATCCACTACAACTTGGGATTTAAATATGATACTGCAGGCCTTCATCCATTCCCCCTTTGAGCCAGAATCTAAATGTGATCTTAAATTCCTGACCTGGAAAACTATCTTTCTAGTGGCTACTACCTTGGCTAAGAGAATTTCAGAACTTCAAACTTTTTTTCCTTTAAAACTCCCTATTTGACTTTTCATAAGGATAGAGTTACATTACATACCAATGTTTCTTTCCTTCCTACAGTGGTGTTTGAATCCAACATTAACCAGTCCATTAATCTGCAAATCATCTTTCATAAATTTGAAAACAAGGGTGAATATATGCTATTCCAACATTAACCAGTCCATTATTCTGCCAATCTTCTTCCTTAAATTTGAAAACAATGTTATATTTATTAAACAGCCACAGATAATTAAGTTTTTACATGAATGAAAAATTTTAGAAAGACATATCAATTATTTATGTACTTTAGAGATTCTACAATGGGAAAACCACTTGCAAAGGTAACTCTACCTGGATGGCTCATGAGCTGTATATCAGTTTTCTATAGCACATTGGGTCTCACCTTACCTTTAACAGCCCATTCAACCAGGTCCATGGCAACTTCTTCAGTGTTTGTCAAGGCTTTCTACAGATTATATGTATGGCTGCAGCCTGGGCTAATCATCATACCTGTATTACTCATTACAAACTTGATCTGGTCTCAAGGTGAAGCGCATCCTTTGGCTCAGCTGTGCTCAGGAATATCCTTCCTTAGAGTCAACTCGGGAATTTATCTAGCTGGGGACTTCCCAAACAATTGAGGATAGAATGAAAATTGACATCATATAAATAAGTTATGCAATTACAATATTGTTCCATCTGTGTTGCCCATTTTCATTTTTCCTCAAATTCACAGCATGAACCCCCAACCTTGGTCACAAATGATTTCTGGAAGACTGAAAAATTATAAGGACACCACTGTCCTTCTTGCTGAGCTCATTCTGTTAGTATGTTTTACAGTATCATGTTTTATATTTTATAAGGTAGCAGACAAGATTTGAGGAATGTTAGGGGTTGCTGCAGCTGCATAATGGGTAAGGGAGGAGCTTAAGAGTTTTCTGGTGGCCATGAGATACAGTAATGACCAAGTCAGATCTGAGGTTCGGATCAGAACCCAACAGTTGAGCAAGAATGAAAATGTGCAAAACAGTTGGATGGTAACTGCATAACCTCTTTTTTCCAAGTCAGACACTTTAGTTCACTTTTTGCAGCTGGTTTGAATGGCGTTTCAGTCAAGGCTTGTAACACTACATTCAAATTCCATGGTATGATCTGTAAAGAGGGATTTCAGTGAAAAGGTTCCTTTTATAACTGCCTTACACAGTCATGATGAAGCTAAGGCAGAATTGTCAACTCTGTCATGACAATTAGACATATCAGCCTATGGTACTTTAACTAGTCCTTCATTAACAATAAAAGCCAAAATTTTAAGCACTGCAGATACTGGTACACCAAAAGGATTGCTGTTTATTTGTTGTGCCAAAAAACAAATCTTTTCCATTCACATTTGTAAATCTTCTTAGTGGAAGCTTTGTGGGAAGACAAGAGTGTGGGATAGACAAGGGAGGACAGCCTGGGCTGTGTAGCTATCAATGGAATTGGAGAAACCATGTGTGGAACTTTAGGGTTAAAATGTCCAGATGAATCATGTTAGCTGAATCTCTCAGAAGGTATGGAATTGGGTCTAGGATTGGCAGAGGCTGAACTACAAGAGGTCAAAGGAAGGGGAACCAAATCTGATGAGGCCAATAAGGGCCAAAGAGGATTACTGTGGTCTTCATTCAAGAAGCTTTCTGAAGATATTGAGGATCTGAGGGGTTGGTGTAAGCATAGAGGAGACCGGGGGAGGAAAACATCTCTCACTGACTCAACCCATGGGAGGATCAGGGCAAAAAACCTGCTGAACTTATGGAGGGTAAATACAAATAGGTCGCAGCATAGTTGGCCCCATTGATGGAATATCTTCTCTGCAATTTTCTTGTTCAGGCACCACTCATGAGGTAATAGGATGGACAACTTTTCTGCTATCAGACAAGACTGGATGAGATCACCAATTGCCATACTCTTACAGCTTCTCAACATAAGGGTAAGATCTGGTTTCTCCCCGATTGTTGATGTACCAGACTACCAACATATTGTCTGTCTGAATTGCAATACTTCCTGAAGGGAGAGAGTCTGGAAAGGCCTGCAATGCTAGGAGGACTGCTCTCATTTCTAGAACATTGCTCAGCATACTGGCCTCTCCTTGGGACCAGGTGCCTTGGACTGTCTTTCTCAATGACTGCCCCACAACCAAATTGGGATGCGTCTGTGTTCACTGTAGCCTTCGCCTGAGGAAGTATGAAAGGTCATCCCTGTAAAATTTGTTCTGAGCAAATCCACCACAAGATATTTTCTGCATGCCTGAGTTATTATCATCTGGGAGGACAAGGGCTGGTACAGGATGGACCATTGAGTCAACAGGGTCCACTGAAGAATTTTCATATGGAATCAGAATTATGGCAGCAGACATTGACCCAAAAGGATGTATAATCGGTAGGAATGACAGCAAGGAACTTTGAATTATATTTTGGACTTGAAATCAAATTATTTTGACCCTTGACAAGGGAAGGGAGGCTGTTACTGATATAGTGTTAAACAATGCTCCTATGCATTCTACCAGTTGAGCTGGTTCTAAGTGACATTTGTAGAGATTGATTGTAATACCTACGTGAGAGTACAATTGCAGTACATAATTTGTTGCTTTGATCACTACATGCTTGGTCAGAGTGGTCATGAGCCAGTCATCCAGGTAAGGAAATTGTAGATCAGTATGCATGTTGTACTTCATCAGCCACCATGGCTAAACAATCATGTGTATATAAAGTAGGGAACAGGTGTAGATTCTGTTAGTGTGTACTGTACCTGCCATGTGTGAAGATGCACCTGAGAGTGTGACTGAAGTAAAAGTGAGTCAGCGAAGTATAAGAAATGCAAATAAAGTATTCAAATGTACAGAACCAATGCATCCTGATGTGTATCTAATAAAAGACAATTGAATTCACAAGAAGCCTCTGCCTCTCTTTAATGAATTATGACATGTGCAGCTGAAACAGTCAGAATCTGTGCTGTCTCAAGTGAGCCACTACTACTGCCATGCATTTGGTAAACATCCTTGGGGGCTGTGGTGAGGCCAAAGGGCAGTGCTCTGAACTGCTAATGACTGACTCCCAACTGCAGCGTAACTATCTCCTGGATTGCCTATTTATTTCTATGAGACAGTATGTATCTGGAAGATCTACTGAGCACATCCAGTCATCCTTGTGCAGGAAAGGCAAAATAGACTGAAACATGGCCATTCAGAACTTTGTATACTACACTGATTTCTTAAGTTTGCTGAAATCCAAAATTGGTCTCCAGTTCCCTGCTTTCTTTGGTGTTAAAAAGAACATTGAGTATGTTCAGGATTCTCTCTGTTCTAGGGAACCTCATGGATTACTCTTTTTTTTTTTTTTTTTTTTTTTTTTTCTAGCAGTTTTTCTATTTCTACAGTTCCTACTTTCCTCTCACTGGGTTGAAACTCAGGAATTTTGTTTATTGTTAAGGGGGGTATGGATAAGGCAATTCCATAACTTCTATAAATAATCTTCTGGATCCATGTATCTTCTGTAATGTCTAGCCACACTTTCTGGTGCAGGGATAGATGATGCTCGAATGCCTCTAGAGGTGGACAATCATGCCTCCTTTCAGGAGTGCTGATATGGTCTGTCATAAAAGGAATCATTGGACCCCTGGTTTTGTGAGCCTACTCTGATACATGGAGAGTATCTTCTGTTACAGCTCCTCCTCTGCCCCCAGGGGAACTATCCCTTGGGACATCTGAACCACATCTTCGGACCATCTTGTTGATTCCTACAGAAGGTTCTTTGAGGAGTCACAAAACGTATGACCATCTTAGGGCCAATCAAGGAACTTCTGTCAGATGAAGCATTGACAAAGGAACACTTGAAGGGCTCCACAAAATCACACAGGCTTATCCAGGAATGTCTCCGAATGGAAATGCCTGAAGCTGCTGCCCTACAGGTACCTTCACTTGCATGTGAAACAAGCCTCACGGGAATTAGTAATGGACTGTAAGGTAGCCAGCTGTGATTCAACACAAGTCTGTGACTCGGCAGTTATTGTGCCTGAGAGGAATTTTGAGAGTTCTTTAATGAAATCCCTCCGAATCTGGTGAAGTGCACCAAATAGCTCAGTGATCTAAGTGTGAAAGTCACTGAATTGTAAACACACTTCAGCAATCTGTCCATCACCCTAGACTCTTTTTTACGGGGGATGAACAGATGAACTATGTTGCATGAGTTCCTTCTTTGTGGCCACCACTGTGACCATAGCATCCACTGGTACTCCTTTGCTCCAAACTTATTTCCCCTTTGGTTTTGGCAAGATCCTATCTGGTCTGTTGAGGAGCAGCACAATAAAATCAGGTTCCTTCCACACCACTTGACAGATCAATTCAATGAGCTTGTCAGTGGGCGGAGTCACCCAGGAAGTAGATGGGTAAGACCCAAATGCCTCCTGGAATTCCGATTCTTCTTGGGAAGGGTCATCAGTACACCCACCTAAATATTTTTCAAAGGAGAAGTCATCAGGTGGTGATCTTGGGGACCCTTCCCCTTCACTGAAATTAGTATCTTCTGGGTGCCTCCTCTTGCACTTACACTTCATAGGGACTTCTTCAGTAGTGTGCACCAGATAAGTATCAGAAGAAATAAGGATACCATGTTGGGTGCCCACGAGACTTTGGCCTGACTGTCCCTGTGCAGTACAGTGATAAGGCTCATGGCACACTGAAATCTAGGATGGCATTTCCAAGGGTGGTGGAGGTGACCTGAAGGGGTAGGAACAGGAAGAACTCCCATCTCTATCTGTGCCAAGAGAAACTTACTCATCATCCTGTCCACATCTGCCTCTGTAAGAGTCCTGGAAGAAAGGGAAGTAGCTTAGGAGGGAGTACAAGAATGCTGGTCGCTCTGTAAAGAGTGGGAAGGTAGCCCATAGGGGACTGGGTCCTGACAGGATACATAATGGGTCTAGGGGAGCTATTTTGGCTCAGGGAGAAGCAGATCTGATGAGGCAGGCCATCACAGACAGTCAGATCTGAGGATTTGGTATTTGGATCTAATCTTTTCAAAATCTTCCAAGTCGGTTCCTTCTTTAATCTGAAGAAATAGTGCAAGTCTTGGACTGCTTTTATCAACTTTTTTGCCCTGCCTTGGAGGACTGAGCTCCAGCCCATGATTCTGAAAAGGTTGTAGGGAGATGTTCCCTCAAAATCAGTTAATTTTTCCAGTCTATTAAAGCCTTTGGCTTCAAAGATATACAAATCTCACAAAGAACATTCAAATAGGCATAGTTGAGACAATAGATGCAAGACTCATGGGCATAACTCTTTACATTATTTGAAACTGGAAGGTTTTTCTGGCATTATGGTAAACAGCATGAAGAATAAGGCAGAAACGTTTTCTTTTTCACTTGTTCTTTATTAGTAAGGCAAGGAAAGAACAAACTACTAACAATAGTAGTTTGTAATACTAATAAGATAGGAAAAGATAGGGTAAAAACTACCAATGGTGGTATTAAAGTATATACGGTAAGGATAAAGGAGGATAGCTTGTAACTATCATGATATACAACCGTAGTTAAAGAGAATAGGTATACAGTAAAAAAACTCTCTTTTAACTCACTAACTGCTCGACAGTTGACAGTGACCACATTCATATGTGAAGGCTGCAAATCAGATCTGAGATACAGAGGGGCCTACAGCATCATGGATAAGGGAGGATGTGAAGATAGGTGAAGGCTAGTGAAGATAGCTGAAGACTGGCAGCCTAGCCAGATAGAATTTTGTAGATAATTCTGTCATTTGTAAATATTAGTGTAGGCCACAGGCTTGTTATCCTAAATGGAAAAAATAATGTTACATGTGGAACTGCAAAAATGTAACAACAGTGCACTCTGCTGGCAGAAAGCTGACAAAGTAAAGCATGTTGTGACTTTTTGATCTAAACACGGCTCTGAAATGTCTAGATGAAGGAATTTTTGCTATTGCTTTAAGGCCAGAGTTAATGGCCAGAATTTGCATGCATAAATGTCCTTTATGGCTTTGCTTCCTGACCATGTGTGAGCTTACTAAAGAATGTAGCCTGTTAGCCTGGGAACCCCAGGAAAGTGTGAAGAATGATGTAATGTGAATCAGGACTGTGATATCAATTTAAACAGAGAGAATCAGAGAGCATTAAGCATTTTTGTCTTGACCATCCAACTCATCAGCACTCTGCCTGTGTTCTATATGTAAGTCATTTTGGAATTGTGTTTTCTCTTAGTCTAATCTTCCTAGTTCCTAGCTATTTCTAAGTGTTTTTCTGTGATGTCAGAACTTTACTACTGTATTATTTTAAGTATTTCTCTGTGATCTCTGAACTCTTGATTAGCACTGTGTAGTAAGAAGTATTGTCTTGTGTTTTTATTTATTATTAAATATGTTTAAACCTTCCAACTGTGGCTGTTTTGTGTAGAGATAATTTAAGCTCTTAAGAATACTTGCATTTCTTTGGTAAAACTGGAAAAAGCCACTCCAATAGCTTTAGCCCTGGGCTACACGTACCAGTTGGATAATAATATTGCACAGTGATAATTGGTCACCCTTTTAAGGACCTTTTGGTAGCTAATAATTATTAGCTGGATGGTGGTAGTGATTTCTACAGTATAGTATGGGTAACAGGGGCACAGCTGGAGAACCTGTGCCAGCCTTCCCCAGGAGTGTCTGTGTGTTTGTATAAACTATTATCCCAAAGTGTGTCTGTGTGTGTGTCAACTACTTGGGCAGGGACACAAAGTACTGGTTGGACAGAGAGGGTGCTGGAGGTTTTAGTTTGCCCAGCTGGCTGACACTTTATAGTAGACCCTTGATTATTTTCGTTCTGCTGCCAGTAGGTCCCACAGCAGGCTGTTGGACTGACATTTTTTATTTCTAAAATGTGGATCATAACCTTCCTTGTCAATTGAAAAGGCAGCAATAATATAACGCCTGCTCTTTTAAACTGTTGTCGTCACCATAAGAACAGAGCAAAATACTGAAATAATTCACAACAAACCAGAGTACAGTGAACTGTACCTTTTTAAAAGGGACTTCTTTAACTGTATTAACCCTTAATGTGTACTCAACAAGTGTTAGTGGAAGAAACGTACAGTAATGACCCCACCACCCTTCAGAGACAGCAGTTTCAATGTTTGTCTAAGAAATGAGAATATCCACGGTGAAGGAATGTAAAGATATTGAAGCCATGTCATGGTCATCACAATTTGTTGTTGTTTGACATAGCCAGGTAGCAAAAGAGCCCTGCAATCATACATGCTCTACAGACAAGTTTGAAAACTGAAACACATTGATACAAATTTTGCTAAAAGAATTGCATAAGCTATATCAATTCAAGCATCATCTGCCTGACATGACCAGATGGCCCTGTGTATGTAGTGTGGAAATGTAAGGTATTAACACTGTACCACTTGTAAGCTTTCCGCAGCTGCATGAATGGGTCAGCATCTGGCACAGTATTCACTGAAGTAAGTAAATAACCTTGATTCAATCCATTATTCCTATGAAGGCATATGCTCTCATCTCTGAAATCCAGCATGCCTGCAATATGCAGAAGGCATGTTGCTGAGATGTAGAGCCTTTGATTCCATGTTCTACATGGCATCAGTGTACTGTGTCAACAAATCTCTACATTCAATGACTGTCTCCTATATTCTTCAGCTGTCATACCTGTCGGAGGTGTTAACCTATGCAATGTGTACATCTGTTTGCAGGACACCATGTCCTCAAATTTCTTGTTTGTCCCAAATCTTCTGCACCACGTTGCTCCTTTCATTTGCAACAAGTATGGCCAAACTGCCATGATCTGCTGAACTTCTAAGCAATTTGAGCTACTTGGGCTACTGCTATAATGTCCTCATTTCTTTCAGTGTCACAGTCTATGTCCTACCACCTGTCTCATGCACTTCACCTCCATCACCTGTACTTTCCTCAGCTGCTCTGACTGCACTGTCCATGATTCTGTATCATTACAGTAGTTCTGGCTACAGCAATGGTTAGTACTCTACTGTTTCAGGTTCTGTGGCAGCCTTCTGTCACTGCCTACTCCTGACTTTGTGTGTCACTTGAGAGCACTCTGATCATAGCTTTGAACTCCTCATTCAGATTTCCTCTGCTAATCCACCCCTCCTAATGCACATAAAGCAGCAGCCTATTCCAATTTTTGTGTTCTTTTTGCATTATTGCCCTCTTATGCTATAAGTGTTTTCACACTTGATTAGTTCCTGTGCTCCCTTTCCATCCAGAGCCCTTAGTTCCTGTGCCAGTATGAATCACAACTTTTGTCTTTTGTTATTTTTAGGAAAATATTGCCCTTCTTTATGGTACCCTTTTTTCCCAAATGATGGAGTGGGTTCAAATGTTTTCCATTTACTATAGGGAAAAAATTTTTTAATGGTTTTTATTTTAAAAAAATTATGAAACAGCAATTTAAAATTTTTAAAACGTATTTTGAAAGTTTTGTGGAAACTTGTGCTTCTCTTAATGAATGTTTGTCTCCCTAAATGATGCTAATCAAATGTTTTCCTAATTCTTGAAGGAAATAGAATGATTATTCATCAAATTTCAAAAACGCTTTAAAAAGCAAATTACAGATTTAAAGTATTTTTTTGCAACATAAGAAAATTTATTTTACAAAGGTTTTTCCAAATAAGTTTTGTGCCCAATTCCCGTAGTTTTTTAAGGGGAAAAGACTTATTTTCACCTGTTTCCCAAAAATCAAAAATCAATTTGGCAA